>NC_077229.1:214753346-214876424 GCF_027887165.1 Monodelphis domestica | reverse complement strand
CCACAAAAAGACTAATATGGAAAATGTTTACATGATTGCACAAGTAAAATCTATATTGATTGCTTACTGTCTCAGGTAGAGTGAGAGGTGGGAGGGATGAAAGAAGGTGGGAAGGAAGGAGACAATATGGAACTCAAATGTTTTTAAATCAATAGCAAAATTGTTTTTACATGTAATTGGGGGAAAATAAATATTATTTTTTAAAAAGTGATACTTGAACCAGTCTTGAATGAACAAAGGATTCTAAGAGGCAGGGATGAGTAGAGATTAAAGTCTAGGTAATTCTGGATAGCCAGTGCAGAAGTACAAAGAGAAATAAAGAATGTCATGAAGGAGAATTCTAATTAATTGCACCAGAGAGAGATGAAAGAAAAGTAACATATAATAAGGCTAGGAAAAGTAGGTTGAGGACAAACTGAAGCTCTCTAAATGCCAAACAGAGGTGTTTATATTTTATTTAATTACTCAAAACTAGATACATATTGGGAGTCATACTATTTCACAAAGAAGGTTCCAAGGACACTATACAGGTACCTATTCATTAAGATTGGGAAACATTTTGAAAACAAAACTAAGTTATTATTACTTATTCCACAAATTGCCATTCCAGTTTTTTTAGTGTCCTATATGCTGGGTTGGAGAATCATGATTTCCACCTTTGTTTATTCTATATAAATTTAAAAAAAAAACCTAACACACCTTTAAAAAAAACCCTTATTTTCTGTAGTAACAGTACTAAGGCATGAGGCTGGTAAAGGGTAGGCAATTGGAGTTAAGTGACTTGCCTAGGGCCACTCAGCGAAAAAGTGTCTGAGGTCAAATTTGAACTCAAGTCCCCCTGGCTCCCAGCCTGGCACTCTATCCACAGTGCTCCCTAGATGCCCCTAAAACACATTTCTTAAATACTTAGAACTGTTTAAGAAAAAATGTTAAACAAGTAGTGGCATATGATCATGATGGAATACTACTGTGCCATAAGAAATGATTGATTAATTTAGAAAAATACATGAAAAGAACTACATGAAATTATGAAGAGAGAATTATCAGAACTAAGAAGAGAGCATTATATATAGCAGTGATGGCAAACCTTTTAGAAATGGAGTGCTGGGAGTGCCCTACCCACCCCTTACCCTATACAGGGGGAGGGAGAAAACTCTCCCATTGGGCAGCTTGGCAGAGGGCTGGTGATGTGAGAAATGTCCTCACATCTGGTAAAGAGAGGGAGAGGAGTGACCCAAGCACTCTCCTCCCCTACAGGTCTGATGCCTGTGAGTCACCCATCTTACCATCCTGTGAGCTCTCATTAGGCTGCTGGGCAGAGGGACAGGGAATGTGAAAAAATCTTGTCAGGTTGGTGGAGACAGGGAGGGGGAGAAGCTCCACTCAAGACCCTCTGCATTTCTAGTAATGAACTCTGGGGATGAGGAGACAGGGGGGAGGACTACAGCATGCCTACAGAGAGTACTCTTCATGCCATCTTGGAAACTGTGCCATAGATTCACCATCACTGATATACAGCAATAGAAAAATTGTTTGAAGAATGACTTGTGTTTATCCACCTCCAGGAGAAACAACTAAATAGACATAAGTATGATAGTTTTATGCGTACATATATCTTTTTTCAAATGATACCTTCTCTAATTGGGGAGGGGATAACTGAGTATTTTAAGGTAACAAACAATAAGAAAAGAAAAAAAGAGAAGAGAGAGAGAGAGAAAGAAAGAAAAAAGAGAGAGAGAATGAAAGAAAGAGAGAGAAAGAGAAGAGAAAGAAAGAAAGAAAGAAAGAAAGAAAGAAAGAAGAAGAAAGAAAGGAAAGAAAGAAAGAAAGAAAGAAAGAAAGAAAGAAAAGAAGAGAAGAAAGAAAGAAAGAAAGAAAAAAAGAAAGAAAGAAAAGAAAGAAAGAAAGAAAGAAGAAGAAAGAAAGAAAGAGAAAGAAAGAAAGAAAGAAAGAAGAAAGAAAGAAGAAAGAAAGAAGAAAGAAGAAAGAAAGAAGAAGAAAGAAGAAGAAAGAAAGAAAGAAAGAAGAAAGAAAGAAGAGAAAGAAAGAAAGAAAGGAGAAAGGAAGGAAGGAAGGAAGGAAGGAAGGAAGGAAGGAAGGAAGGAAGGAAGGAAGGAAGGAAAGGAAGGAAGGAAGGAAGGAAGGAAGGAAGAAGAAAGAAAGAAAGAAAGAAGAAAGAAAGAAAAGAAAAAGAAAGAAAGAAGAAAGAAAGGAAAGAAAGAAAGAAAGAAGAAAGAAAGAAAGAAAGAAGAAAGAAAGAAAGAAAGAAAGAAAGAAAGAAAGAAAGAAAGAAAGAAAGAAGAAGAAAGAAAGAAAGAAAGAAGAAGAAAGGATATGCCTGGATCCAAACTGAAAAAGACTGAATTTGAACCCCTCTACTTTCTTGTGTGACTTAGGAAAGTCATATTATATCTCTGGACCTTGGACACATAGAGACTTACTAGCTCGCACAACACAGGGCAAGTCTGTATAATCCTGTTTGCCTCGGTTTCCTTATCTGTAAAATGAGCTGGAGAAGGAAATGGCAAACCACTCCAATATATATGCCAGGAAATCCCAAGGGGTCACAAAGTGGGCCACAACTAAAAAACCACTAAATGACAATCATAACAGCTCTCAATTAGTTCTCTTCAAGCCCAGGTCATTCAAGTATTGTTCATAGCTAAAAAGAAAGCTAAACCATCCAAAGAAAAGAAATATAATCTGTGCCACAGAGTTACACAACCATTTTAAAGGTAAAGGATTAAAAAAAAAAAACAAGTAAAAACTAATAATGGAAATGGAAGATAGCTCAAAGTTAGCCTTTCTGAACTGTATTTCACATGTCTAGAAAACCATAATGTCACTTCTCAGGGTTTTGTTAAGTCAACTCTAAATGGCTTATGAAAACTGTGATAGAGGCTGGCACTAAAGAGAAAGTGCCAGGCTGAAGAGTGGGTGAAACTGATCACACTTGATGGGGAAGGGGCCCCAGGAGTTTGGAATCTTGAGGAGGAGAAGACTCTGGCTGGTAGAAGAGTTGGTGGTTTTCAGTCTTGAGAAGCCAAAGAGAGAAATTGGGAAAAGACTTTCTCCTGAGGGTTGCCCACTTTCCTGCTGGTGACAGGAAATCTTTCCCCCAAACACGTCCCAATTGGAGGGACTTTCTGAAGAGAAACCTGAGCAGACTTTTACCTCAGCTCCTGTTGCCCAGGGGTGAGTCAACATGACTTTCCTCTCTGGGAGTTCAGGTGCCAAGGCCTGAGCTCCCCCCAAACTTGAGGAGGGAGGGAAAGGGTTTAGATAGAGACAGGGACTCCCTTTCCCCACTTTCCTTTTCCCATTCTTCCCTGCCCATTATTCCTTTTGTATTAGCTGATTGAGTTGACATTAAAAGTTATCTGTTCCCCAAGATGAGTGTGAGTGAAGAGATGAAGGGGAGACCCTTTGGTCTCGAGTAGTGGAGGGGGGGGGCAAGAGGGACAAGAGTGAATTGGGGAGAGCAACTTTAGCTAAGGAGGGAAGCAGAAGTGGGAAAATCTTCAAATTCCCTCTCCTCTCTCTGAGCCAACCTCAAACATCAGCTGTCTCCCTTGAACCCCACTTTGTGAAGGGAGGTCTCCTCTCTTTCCCCCTCTCAATACTTAAAGGCTGAACCTGTCAGCTACAACTTCTGAATAAGTTTTGCTCCAGAAGCTATTGCTGCTTCCATGGATTTCAGTCTGAGGTCTCCTCTTCTCTAAGTCTACAGTGAGAGCAACAACAGAGAGACCAGTATCCCATAGTTTTTGTAATTATATACTTTTCTCTGATAATATGCATTCTGACCTATCCCGTCTCTCTTATTTTGTCCCTATTCATAGCAATGTTTCATTGGG
The DNA here is from genome assembly GCF_027887165.1 of Monodelphis domestica. Classification (NCBI taxonomy): domain Eukaryota; kingdom Metazoa; phylum Chordata; class Mammalia; order Didelphimorphia; family Didelphidae; genus Monodelphis; species Monodelphis domestica. The sequence continues at coordinate 214,872,567 of NC_077229.1, read as the reverse complement.
CAATTTCTTACTATGTGTCCTGACGAGAACATAAAAAGCAAGTCCTGGTATCTTTCTCCACTCTCTGTTGACTTTGGTTGGTTTCTATACTGTGTGGTTTGTCTGTTAAATGTTGTAATTGTAGCCAGCATTCTTAACTTCCTCTAATTCTGTCTTAAATTTCAGAGGTCTCTAGAAGCTATTTCTTTAGATCACCCTTTTCTTTTTCTTGATCTGCTTTGTTACCATGAAGATAGGTGGCAGTGTCTCTAAGTTCATTAAGTGAGATGGTGTCAAACTTAGGGCAATAATAGTTCCTGAAGAAATCCCTCAAGTGCTTATCACAACCCTTGAGAATTGTCTCCTCACATGTGCCTCTGATTCTTTTGAATCAGGGTTAAAGCCCAATCATCCCTCAGTTTTTTCAATAAGACAATCGATAAATGAGCTTGGGTATTCATTTTTTCTTTGGATAATCTGTCAAATTTTCCACATGCATAGGGTCTTTCTGACAATTTCTTCATCCCCTGCAATAGATCCTCATGGCATTTTCTTAGATAAGCCATTAATCTTGTATTAGAAAAATCCAGATCCTCAAAAACTTCTGGCCAGTTCGTGAGTGAGGAATCTTTTCTAGTTTGCTCAATAAAGTTTTTATGTTCCTGGGGCATAAATAGTTCAGATAAAAGAATTTCTACATCCTCAAAATCTGGTTCATAGAGGGGAAATAATCTCTTTAGTTCTTTAATTGCGAGATAAGGCTCTAATAAAAATTTAGGCATGCAATTACGTAAAGACTCAAAGTCATGGGTGGTGAATGGCTTATGAACCTTTCCATGTAAAATGCCAGAGTTTTAAGTGACCTTAGCTACATCACGCAAAGGCATAATCTTTTGAGACTTTAATGCATTTATAAGATTGTTAGCAGATGCATTAATTAGTGCCTTGTTGTTTTGTGCCTGTATGTTATTGGCAAGGTCATTTCCCCCTATTGCCCCTAATGGTGTCCAGTATTAGTATTAGTGACTACATCGTCCTTTTTAGTCTGTCCTGTCACATCCCCAGTTTCTTCATCCATTCCCTTCCCTATGCCTTGTTTTCTCTGCATGTAATCCTGGCATATCTCAGTTATAATAGGGATCTGTTCAAGCAATGCTTCTTTTTTTTTAAACATTATTTTATTTGGTCATTTCCAAACATTACTTATTGAAACAAAGATCATTTTCTTTTCTTCCCCCGCCCCTCCCACCACCTCTCCATAGCTGACACGCGATTTCACTGGGTATCACATGTGTTCTTGATTCAAACCCATTTCCATGTTGTTGGTATCTACATTAGAGTGTTCATTTAGAGTCTCTCCTCAGTCATATCCCCTCCACCCCTGCAGTCAAGCAGTTGCTTTTCATCAGTGTTTTTAATCCCACAGTTTATCCTCTGCTTGTGGATAGTGTTTTTTAGATCCCTGCAGATTGTTCAGGGCAAGCAATGCTTCTAATCTATTATCAATGACTAAAGAATGTACAGTTTTCTTTTGGAAGATCAGGTTGGCACCAGCTTTGATATTCTTTAAGATGTTAGTCACTGCCACGAACACAAGATAGAGTTGGGGTATGATTTGCCAGAGGTAATTCACATCTAGATAATTCATTGGTAACTGTATCCATCCCATAGTCATATTGGTCTGCTGTCCCCAGAACATTGTCTATCATCCCTGCCACTGTATTATAAATGATACAGTAGCCCCAGTAAATGGCAATTATTCCTATCACAGCAGACCACAGTATTAACTGTAACATGTTTGCCATTATATCTTTTCTAGGCTCTAACTCTGCCAGGAGTTAACAGTTAGAAAATGGTTGTTATTATCCCCACAAGTTTGTTTCTAACCAGGATCTAAGATAGCTAGATCCCATCTTTGACAGCCCTAGTATAGCTTCCCTTTTATAATAGACTCCCTTCCTTAGTTTTGTAACTGACCAGAGTGGCAGTTGGTAAGTGACTTGTATCCCCCCCCCCCCAGGAATCAAGTTTTTTTGATCCTGTGTGGAAATGCTAGACAGAGTCAGTGACAAAGGCTGCTAGCCTCAGGAGTTGTAATTGACAACTTCACAACTGGCAGTTGATGAGAGTTGGTGACAGTAACTAAAGCTTATATATATATATATATATATATATATATATATATATATATATATATATATGGAGTTCTTTTATATCCAGGGTGCCATTTGTATTATATGGGAGTTTAATTTGTATAAAGTAGTTCAGCCTTTCAGTATTGAGAAGGGGAAGAGGAGTGGAACCCCTTCTCAAAGTGGAGTTCAGGGAGACAGCTGATGTTTAGGGTTGGCTTAGAGAGAGAAGAGGGGGTTTGAAGATTTTCCCCCTTCTGCCTTCCCTCCTTAGCTAAAGTTGCTCTCCCCAATTCACTCTTGTCCCTCTTGCCCCCCCCTCCACTACTCGAGACCAAAGGGTCTCCCTTCATCTCTTCACTCACACTCAGCTTGGGGAACAGATAACTTTTAATGTCAACTCAATCAGCTAATACAAAAGGAATAATGGGCAGAGAAGAATGGGAAAAGGAAAGTGGGGAAAGGGAGTCCCTGTCTCTGTCTAAACCCCTTCCCTTCCCTCCTCAAGTTTGGGGGAGCTCAGACCTTGGCAGCCTGAACCTCCAGAGAGAAAGTCATGTTGACTCACCCCTGGGCAACAGGCACTGAAGTAAAGTCTGCTCAGGTTTCTCTTCAGAAAGTCCCTCCAATTGGGACGTGTTTGGGGGAAAGATTCCCAGTCACCAGCAGGAAAAGTAGGCAACCCTCAGGAGAAAGTCTTCCCAATTTCTCTCTTTGGCTTCTCAAGACTGAAAACCACCAACTCTTCTATCAGCCAGAGTCTTCTCCTCCTCAAGATTCCAAACTCCTAGGGCCCCTCCCCCATCAAGGTGATCAGTTTCACCCACTCTTCAGCCTGGCACTTCTTAGTGCCAGCCTCTATCACAAATCCTCCATTTCCTGTTGTTCCTGTGGTGCCACCCTGGCCCATGCCAGTTATTTACCTTCTATGTGTATTCTGATCTATGTTACTTATTGTTCCCCTCTAACCTCCTCCCTCCCAAAATAATAAATCTTATCCTAATCTGTCTATTTGCTAATCTAAGTTCCTATTTTATGCTAAGACTGAGTTGTAGGAAGAGGGTTAGGATTATTTACCAACAAAATTTTTACAAAATAACAATTTCTTAATACAAAGGTCATTCCTATTGCAATCAATATAAAATTTAACACGTAAAATTGAACTATCTCATATATTATGTAATACTAATTCCAATGTAACAATTCATAACATTTATAGGTATATATGTATATATATATATATATATTTACTTGTATCTAATGAAATCTGATTTATTCTGTCCCTCTTACCTCTCTAGTTACAACATTCCCTTTTCCACCTAAAATATTCTGTTCCTTTCTATTAATGGTTAGTATTTTAACTCTCCTTTCTATCTATATTAGTCAATTAGATTGTTATTATGCTACATATGTATATGCCTGTTATTTGTACACATTTACATATGTCACATATTATATTTATATATATATATATATATATATTATCTGATAGTAGATTTGTTTAGAGATATACAATTTATGGGTTGTCCTTATTTATGGCACAGCCCCTAATGTCAGTGTGAAATTTGTTCATGTTCTAGATATGTCATGGTGGATGCATGTTTATTCTAATGTATATGTGGATGTACTTCCCTATATGTGAAGTTAATGTGATCAACAATTAATCTTACGTGACCCATTTTCCTGAAGTTCATTCCCCATAATGTCTTTGATTCAAAATTCTTTACAATTGTCCATGCATCTTCCATCCTTTGGTGTTGCTTGAAGATTATCACAGGTCCAGGGTGCCTTCTCCTTTACAGGATACATACTTGCCTGTTGTCTCACCTTGAAAGATGATCTCAGGAATTCGGAACTAAAGGATCATGCGTGCATGGTGCATATAAGATTAACATGTGTATGTGGGTAAGAGTGAATATGCTTATGAATGTGAGTGAAACTTTATACAGGATTTTTGTGCCATCTTCATGTGTGCAAGCAAGATTTTTTTTGAATGTAACTATCATTCTTAATGTGTGCTAGTAAGGCAATTAAAATATTCCTTTGTGGTTGATTATAGAGGTTAATGATATTTTAGTCTAGGCTTGAGATGGATATTTGTATATATCAGCGGTTCTCAACCTCTCAATTTGTAGCAATGAGAATACATAATGCATTTCAGGTATTTGTATTCCAAATCATAACTGTAGCAAAAATACAGTTTTGAAGTAGCCACCAAAATAATTTTTTGGTTTGGGGTCACTGCAACATGAGGAACTGTATTGTGGGGTCACAGCATTAGAAACTTTGAGAACCACTGGTATATATGTTTACTAATTCCAAGGGATTCTAAATCTACCCAAATAAACTCCCAGGTTCAGTAAGGAACTGCTTCCCCTGTGTTTCACAGGTTACGCTAATCCTCCCTGATCTAACTAACCCAAATTATACTATCTGTCTTGGGCATTATTCTATTTCAGTTTCACTGTCTCTGTTTAGTATCTCTATTTCTTCTTGTGTGATTTTGTTGGATTCGTGGTCTCTATGTTCATTTATCAAGGGTTGTTTTGGAGGTGTCTGTGTTTGAATGGATTCTTGGGCTTCCATTAAGTTGTCTTTTGGCATGGTATCATATGCATAGTGATGTTTAACGTGAGATGCATGAATCTGTTAGTTAATATCTCCATGGGATGCCCTTCTTCTCTTCCTCCCCCTAGAAAGATTTTTTTTTTTATGTAATGAATGTAGGTATCTTAATGTGTGATTGATTGCAATAGGAATGACCTTTGTATTAAGAAATTGTTATATTGTAAAAATTTTGTTGGTACCTAATCATATAATCCTAACCCTTTTCCCACAACTCAGTCTCAGCATAAGATGGGAATTTAGACTAGCAAATAGACAGATTAGGATAAGATTTATTATTTTGGGAGGGAGGAGGTTAGAGGGGAACAATAAGTAACATAGATTAGAATACACATAGAAGGTAAGTAACTGGCATGGGCACAGGTACAACAGGAAATGGAGGATTTGTGATAGAGGCTGGCACTAAGAAGTGCCAGGCTGAAGAGTGGGTGAAACTGATCACCTTGATGGGGGAGGGGCCCCAGGAGTTTGGAATCTTGAGGAGGAGAAGACTCTGGCTGATAGAAGAGTTGGTGGTTTTTAGTCTTGAGAAGCCAAAGAGAGAAATTGGGAAAAGACTTTCTCCTGAGGGTTGCCCACTTTTCCTGCTGGTGACTGGGAATCTTTCCCCCAAACACGTCCCAATTGGAGGGACTTTCTGAAGAGAAACCTGAGCAGACTTTTACCTCAGCTCCTGTTGCCCAGGGGTGAGTCAACATGACTTTCTCTCTGGGGGTTCAGGTTGCCAAGGCCTCAGTTCCCCCCAAACTCAAGGAGGGAGGGGAAAGGGTTTAGATAGAGACAGGGACCCCCTTTCCCCACTTTCCTTTTCCCATTCTTCTCTGCCCATTATTCCTTTTGTATTAGCTGATTGAGTTGACATTAAAAGTTATCTGTTCCCCAAGCTGAGTGTGAGTGAAGAGATGAAGGGGAGACCCTTTGGTCTCGAGTAGTGGAGGGGGGACAAGAGGGACAAGAGTGAATTGGGGAGAGCAACTTTAGCTAAGGAGGGAAGGCAGAAGGGGGAAAATCTTCAAACCCCCTCTTCTCTCTCTAAGCCAACCCTAAACATCAGCTGTCTCCCCTGAACCCCACTATGAGAAGGGGGTCTCCTCTCTTTCCCCCTCTCAATACTGAAAGGCTGAACCCCTCAGCTACAACTTAACATTCCTTTTTTTAAAAAATACAAAACTGATTGTTAGATTTTCAGTGTTAACATTGTAACTCAGAACTGGCAATCAGTAAAAATCAGTGCTTGATTTCATTTTTTGTTGATTGTCTAGACTTAAGAAAGTGTTCAACATTTCCAAGCACCCCTATTTTGACTCTGTAAATTCTACTGACTCTATAAACATTAATTCAACTCAGCAGTTGTATGAAAGAAAGTTTAGGAGATAAAATCAACATCAGACTGGAGACCTGGTGAATAGAGGCTAATAACAATGATCATCATCATCATCATGAAGTGGGAGCTAACATTTATATAGCACTTTAACATTTACAAAGTGCTTTCCCTCCATTGTCTCATTACAGCCTCATAACACCCTTGTTTCTGAGGTTTGGGAACACTTACATTCAAGTTTAGGCTTCCTCACTCACTAGCTATGTAACTGAGCAAAGTCTCTGATCCTCACTACCCCTGTAATAACATTTACACTATATGCCTCCCATAACAACTGGCATCCCATGCCCCATGTGCCATAAACTTTGCACCTCAGTCTTTGGACTCCAAAGCCGTATGAGGGTACACCACAGATGAAAACGCACAAAGACAGTTGTCATTCTCGGTTACCAAGAGACTACTACTATATGCCTCCTCATCACGTTGATTCATTGAGACAATGGATGTAAAGGATCATGTAAGAATCCTAAGTTTGGGGACAGCAAGATGGCTCAGTGGATTGAGATCCAGTACTAGAGACAGGAAATTCTGAGTCCAAATCTGACCTCAGACACTTCCTAGCTGTGTGACCCTGGGCAAGTCACTTAGTTCCCATTGCCTAGCCCTTCCTGTTCTTCTGCCTTGGAACCAACACATGATATTGATTCTAAGACAGAAGGTTAGAGCTTTAAAATAAAAAAGAGCTATCTGAGATTCAGAGAGGTTATGGAACAAAACTATTATTGTGTATTAAGTATCAAAAGTCAGATATGAAACCAGGAATTCCTGTCTCCAAGACTAGCAACCGATCCACTGAGCCTCTGCTGCACCTATCTCATAAGGGCCCTATTTTTTCATGTTCTTATGAGTTCAAAGATGCCAAGAGGAAAAGTATTTCTCCCTTCTCACTTAGACCTTTGAATTATTCCATATAGAAATTCCCTTTACACTAAAACATTATTCTAGATCAAGGGTTCTTTGTCTTGTTTTTGGTTCTGTATTCCTTGAACAATCTGGGGAATCCCAGGTATCCTTTCTCATAATCATATTTTTAAAAGCGCAAAGAAATTCTAGGATTGTAATGGAAATTGATTACATTGAAATAATTATAAAGAAAAATTTCAGACGTGTTTATCAATCTCATTTTAGGAATTTCTTTTTCTAATAGGAAGGAGGATGGTATAGAGACTTCTCCAGAACTTTAATCAAGATATTCTGAGTCATTGACTTAAAAGTAATGAATCTTTGCTATACTGAACTCCTAGATAGTGTCCCTTCCCTAGGAAACCTCCATAGGAAGGACTCTATAAGTCCCAGTGGACTGGACTGTCCATGCTGAAGTCTTATTTATAGCCACTAGCTATGTAACACTTAAATTTGCTCACGGCACATAAATTAATTCAGCCACCATGCAGAATAATTTTAGATCATTTGGATCAAAATTAATGAAGTTGCTCACAAAACCATGTGTATATTTTCCTTGAAAATACACGGTAATTATTCCATTGTATGGGTTAGCATTTCAGCTGTGCATTAATGTATTTTGAATGAGAAATATATGATGCTTTTGTGGTCTCCTTCCATAACACCCTAGTGAAAAATGTCCCCCAGTTAAGAAATGGTCAAATAAATTATTAAGCACAAAGGAAGGAAGGAAGGAAGGAAGGAAGGAAGGAAAGAAGCAAAGAAATCAGGGGGAAAGAAACAGCATAGGGAGTACGAGGCTCCCAGGATCTCATTCCCCCATATAATACCATTTCCAGATTGCTTCATTAACTAAGTAGCGTAACAATAGATCTTTTTTTTTTCTTTTATGCTTAAGTGAGAGGTTTTGCAGGAAGGAAACTTTGGGCATTTGAGCATATGTATGAAATGGAGAAAGGAAAAGGTTCCTTTGAGCACCGGGCACTTCCATCTGCAGTCAGTCATGAGTTATGGCTCTAAGTATCAGCTTGAGAATATGAATTATTTCTGTTCAAGCCATACAGTTCATCAAACCCTGCTCAGTGAACATAACACCCTCAGCACATGCAATTATACGTCTTCGGGATTAATCCCAAACAAGACAATGATTTGGAAAATAGACATTCTATTTGTGAAGAGCTTTTAGTCATAAAAAAGTCATTTCTTTGCTTGCTTCCCCCCCCCATCTTCCCCCTTTTTTGCTACTCCATTAAAAGGTAGAAAACAGTGCCTCCACCTGCTAGCACTCACAGACCAATAACTTTAATTTTTGGCACTTATTTATAGTCTGAATAGATCCATCCACACCTGCTTTCCCCTTAATTAGTTGGCTATCTAAAGGCTGCAGATTGGCTCCTGCCAGCTTCCTGTACTAATAGGAAGATCATTTAGGAGCCAATGTAAGAGGACTAGGGGGTGGGGGTGAGGGTGAGAGGAAAGCAGGGAGCACCTTCTTTCAGAAAAACTACAGAGAAAAACAGGAGCACAAAAGGAATCATTAGCAATGACTAAAGGACAAAGGTGAGGTTAGACCTGAGTCTCTTGAAGCAAGAAAAACCCAGCTTTTACAAATGACAAAACCCTGGCACTGCTCCCTGAGAACCCCTAGAATCTTCTGCTGGGTCTATTCTCTCTTCCCATTCTTCCTCCAGTTTCCTCTTAGATGAAAGATTATTGTAATGAAAGAAGTATGATCAACTCTCCAGTGCTAAGATCTGTGGGAAATAGTCCACCAAATTTCACAGGATAAAGGACAAAAAAGAGTCCTCCTCAATGACTAGCTGAAACCCAGGAGAGAAAACCAGGCGGTCTTTTACTTTTGCTTGTTTGGCGAGTACTGAGCACATAGTAGGCACTTATCACATTTTTATTGCCTAACTGAGGAGGTGAGGTACTGGGGAGGAGGGAATTGAAGAAGAGGAACACATCCCATTTTACAATGAAATAAAGACTCCCCATATGAGTAGGCTGCTTGAAAGGCTACCACCTGCCTTACAAAGTCATAAAATTTTAAAGCTTGAAGGATTTTCTCCGAAATGACTTAATAGAAGTACTTAATTATTTAAAAATTGATAGAGTTTATTTTATATCATTTTCATTTCTTACTATGTCTTCTCCCTTACCAAGTGAGACATCATCCAAAAAAGACAATTTTGCTAAACTAACAATCAGTAAAGTCTGACAGTATTTGTAATATTCTAGTAGTTACATTTTCCACATTTTTTTCAGGAGTCAAGCCTCATTGTTTTGATTTTTGTTGTTCGTAGGACAGCAGATTTTGAGGTTGAAGTGATCTTAGAGGTCGTTAAGCCCTAGCCTCTAATTTACAGATGAGAAAACTGAGCCAAACAGAGGTTAAGTGATTTGCCCAAGGTCACACCACTAGTAAGTGTTGCATCAGGATTTGAACTCAGGTCTTCCTCACTTGAACTGCAGCATTTTTTCTATTGTATTAACCAGCTGCCTAATTTTTTTTTCATTCACATTATTGTAATAGAGATACTGATTTTCTCACTCTACATTAGTTCATATAGTCAGTTCATGTTAAGAAAGATAAAATTAATGATTAAATCGATGACCATTACAAAATGGTAAATGAATTATGACACAATCCATTTGTTGCAACTTATCATAAGAACTAACAAAAAAAGAAAGGCAAACAGTTTGAAGGCAGATGCTCTCTGCTTTTCATGTTTCATATGTAATATTGGGGTCATACATTTATCAGCTGAGACTACATCTATTCCACCTAGCCCTTATCTTAATTAGATAAGAGTAGTCTTAAACAAAAAAAAATCTACTCTTTGGATGAAATGAAATTACATAAGAGAGGAAGTCTGTTCCAAATGCCTGGGATTTTTGTAGTGGCCTCTGAGTTCTGTATAAAGCTCCAAGTTAGATGGAAATGGGGAATTTTAGCAAATGGCAATGTGAAGTATGAATCAGACTTTCTTTGTCTAGCATCAGCAACTTTTAAATTGATCAACCAAAACTGAAAATACCCCTACTTAATATTTTGTAAGCCATCAAGTAAGAGAATTCACAAGTCATGTTCTTGGAGAGCTCCACCCTTTTAAAACAATCAATCACAAACTTGTGAATCCCATAATAAAAAGTTGACACCTTCAGAGGCCTATGATAAGAGTTGACACCTTCAGAGAATGAGAAGTGGATCCCACCAATACTGCCCTCCTGGGCAGTGCTAGGCAGTTTGACAGCTATGATTGGCCCCTGTGAAGAAGGGAAGGGACAAAAAGGAATATAAAAGTCCTGATCTGTCATCATAGTTGTCTTCAGTAGTTGTCTTTGACTGGTGACCTACCTCTTTGAGGTTACTTGGGACTTGGACTGCCTCTTGGGCATGTATGAGGATTTTTTCAAGATTAATATTTGCCCCTTCATATTTTGAGAGATCCGGTAGAAAGATTCTCCACCATGTCCAAAGGGCTATAAAATTGCATATCATTTGATAACATCCCTAATGTGTCTGTATACTAAAGAGATTATGAAAAAAGGGAAAGGACCTACTTGTACAAAAATATTTATAGCAGTATTTTTGCTGGTGGCAAAAACATTAGAAATTGAGGGGATGTCCATCAGTTGGAGAATGGCTGAACAAATTGTGGTATATGATGGAGATACAATTGTGCTGCAAGAAATGATGACCGGATGATTTGAGAAAAAGCTCGAAAGATCTACATGAATGGATGTAGTGTGAAATAAGCAGAACCAAGAGAACATTGGACATACTAACAGTTATATTGTATAATGATCAACTGTGAAAGACTCCATTACTCTCCGCAATACATTTATCCAAGACAATTCTGAAGGACTTATAACAAAGAATGCCACCTACTTCTAGGGAAAGAAGTGATGCAGGTCAAAACATACTATTTTTCAAATTTGTTTATTTATGGTTTTATTTGGGGTTTTTGGTTTTATATGAGTATTGTCTTATAATAATGACCAATAGGGAAGTATGTTTCACATGATGATTATATGTATAACCCAGAACAAATTGCTTACTTCTCTGAGAGAGGGGAAGGAGGGGAGGGAGAGACACAATTTGGATCTAAAATTTTGGGGAAATGTATATTGAAAATTGTTATTATATGTAATTGGGAAAATAAAATATCTTTGAATGAAGAAAAACAAGAAAAATTCTCCACCAAACACTCTCACTGTTGGATACTATGTCCACTAAGGGGGAAAAAAGCAATTTTATTCTCACTTGTTTTCAATTTCAATTGTTAGTGGTCAGTTTTTCTGGTATATTTCCTTAAATATCAGACCAGTTCTCTCTCAGATGATTTTTGAAAACATCTGCATTTGTTGATTTATTTAATGTTCAAGTACTAGTACTTATGACTCTTGTCTAAGTATTGATTCTGAGGTTAATATGAGAATCATGGGGTTTCTCTCCTTAAAGTCTAGCATCTAGTACTTCACCTAGAACATAATATGATAACACAATTTTTTTTAACTTTTAAAAATATCTAGTAGGCTTGTTGAATCTGAGATCCTTTGAACTTCAAGTTCATAAAATAAGTTTTGCCTGTTGGCCTAGAAACCCTGAGTAATCAACCCTTAGGGCTTAATCCATTTTCTTTGAAGGCTAGACAATTTTGTCCATGCCCCAGCTGGATTGCCTTATGCATTGAAGAAATGACTAATGGAAAACTTTTTCACCCAGGATGATTTGGTTTGTCACCTAAAGATGAGTAATTTTCAGTCCACCCCAGGGCCCTAATCCTGTGGGGAAAGTCTCATATACTCTGGGAAGCCCTGTAGAGACTGTGCTTCCATTTGGGAAAGGAAGCTTAGTTTTCTTTTCCTTTTTTATGAGAATCATGGGGTTTCTCTCCTTAAAGTCAGCCTGTGTCTACAGGTTCAGCACTGTGTCGACCCTTTAAAAAGAAAGAGAATGAAGTGTCTAGGCCCACTCTGAACCTGTTGCTAGTTTTCTTGTAGTACTTGGGGCCAACCTGGGTCCAGAATAATGACATATCCATGGGAGGGGAAAAGGAGAAGACTAGAACCTCAGTCCTCTAGAACCAGAAGACAAGTGTTGCTGAACAAGCACCAAGCCAGATCTGTTTAATTTGTTACCTCAGGGGTAAGAGACTGGTTTCTAGTTAATATAAAGTCCTTAATGTCTACTCCCATGTGGTCATGTTGAAAGGAACAAAGCTTTTCCTCTGAGAAAGAAGGCATGCTTTTCTTTTCCTTTTCTTCTCTTCTTTTGATTATTGTTTTTTAGTTGAAGTAAGTCCTATTTTTCAAGAAATAAAACAGATATTAAGCTATTAAAACAAGTAAAGCACCTCTTTCTAAAAGATGTTTAAGACTAGCTAACTAAATGATTCTCAACTGATAATCTTGGGAGAACATACACAGCTGAAAGTTCAAGCCAATGACATCAGAAAATCTTTCCTGAATCCTCAGAGGTACTCCTAGAATGCTGGAGTGAGAAGGACCTTTCATTTGGGATTGAACTCATCTATTAGAGTGGGAGCCAAGATAAAGATCCTCAGAACCTATATGGGTTACATATATTTACCAATAATATTTTGAGCATATGGGCAAGGTAATAATCACAAGACAATTGTCATTCTCAGTCACCGAGAGACTACCACTATTTTGAGCATATGGGCAAGGTAATAATCACTATATCATAATCAAATTAACAAAAGGATTTATTAAGAGGCTACTATGTGCCAAGCACTGTGCTAAGCACTAAGAAGTTCTTGCCTTTGTGGAATTCACACTAAAGAGGGTCAGTTAGGTTGCTCAGCAAATTGAGAGCCAGACACAGAGGTGGGAGGTCCTGGGTTTAAATGTGACCTCAGACACTTCCTAGCTGTGAGCAAGTCACTCACTCAACATTGTCTGGCCCTTACTGCTCTTCTGCCTTAGAACCAATACACAGTGCTAATTCTAAGATGGGAAGTAAGGGTTTTAAAAAATAAATAAAGAGGAAAATAAATTCATTGTCCTACAAAAAAAAATAATAACTCTTTCGATTTAGCCAGGGTGTTGTTCGGATTACAATATGACATCTACAACTATGCTTAAAGTTCATGCTTAAAGCACCTCTAATTTAGTAGGACATTCTAGTCTATCCTCTACTAACATAGGCTTCAAGAATTCCATGGTCACTTTCATGTCATGGTGAGATACTTAAGTAGTCAGTCTTAATGAAGGTGGACATTTGTTCCCAGTAAATTTCATCATCTACAATTTAGTTCATCATTGTAGAATGCACTTTCTCCTCACTTTGGCCATATGCTCATGTATATACCACATTCTATATGAGGCATTTCCTAATCTCCTAATCTTGCCTTTTTATATAGGGACATCCATTTCAAAGATATAGCAAAAACAAATATATGAAATCTTCCAGTAGAATGAAAGCATACTGTCCCCTACTATCTCCATCTCTGAGGAAGAGTAGGCTTAATTTCGTTCAGTTCCTACGTGGCTTTGGTACTACCAATTTCCCATACAAAAGCAAGATCAGGTCACTTCTGGTACTAAGGGAGGAAGGGTCCTGAAAAACAGTATCAGTGGCAATCTCAAGGGATCAGGGACTCTTCCTAGGAAATAACCAGAGTACAGACCAAGAGAGCAGTGACCATACCTCTCCCCAGATCATCCCATGTTGGAAACGTTAGAAACTTCCAAAACCCAGAACTAGCTCTGACCAAAGTAGTGTGAACAAGTTTGAACCTTGAAAAAAGAATGGAAAAGTGGGGAAAGAAGGTACCTTTTAAAATGTCCATCAGCCCCTAAAGACGTGATAACCAGAATCTTCTGTCTGAATTCTCTATTTCAAGATGCCTATAGGAGCCCAGCAACCCATCCTGAGTCTTCCTTTCTATGCCACAAATGAATTCTCCTTTCAGTGTGGTGTTACTGATTCTTTGAAGCTCAGTTAAGTTTCTAGGAAGGAAATGGGAGGAAATTCTATCTTTCTACTCCTGCTGCTACTCAGGTCACATATTATTCTACATCCCTTCCCTTCAGTCTGCTCTCTTGAATACTATGTCTTTTTTTAAAACTCCTGGGTGTCCATCTTCCAGCTCAAAGAATTCAATAGCCCAAAGTTATTTTGTACATCAAAAATATTTATAGAGTAGAATCAAACAAAATCCCAGTAATACTGTACCAGTGACTTACAGGTCTATATAAGAAAAAACTTAAGAGTGATCAAACATGAACTGGACTGCCTTGAAAGGTAATAGGTGACCCATCACTGGATGTATTCAAGCAGAGACTATTTGTTGGGGATAGTGTAGAGGGAATTCCTATATAGGTAAAAGAATAGAGATTGTTTAATTCATTGTCTTTTTTCTCTGCACTGAGGAGCAAAGTGCCTAGCATTTAGTAGACTTTTAATAAATGTTTGTTCATTGATGAATGAGATTGCATAAGTGCCATGGGAAAAGTACAAGTCTAGGTATCAGGAGAAACCTAGATTCAAATCCTGCCTCTGATAATTTAATAGCTATATAACCTGAGGCAAATCACTTAGCCTCACTGAGACTCAATCTCCTCATCTGTAATATGAGGCTAATTATAATAATTATTTAATCAAGTTATCATGAGGACCAAATGCAATAATGAATGTATAAAGTTTTGCAACCCCTAATGTGTTATAAAATATATCATTATTATTGCATTTAAAGTCTCTTTTAACTCTACAATTCTATGATTTATTTGCTCTGGGATATAGATAACTACTGTAGTCCTATGTATGCCATGAAACACTAGTGTGATTTTCCCTGAAGCCATTAGGCATAAAGGAGAGACAGAGACAGAGAGAAAGAGAAAGGTAGAGAGGACAAGGAAGAAATAACTCCATCTTCATTCTGTTGGTGATGTAATCTGTTGGACAGTCATTGACTTCTCATTAGACTTATTTTCATTCGCATGACCTCTTTGCCTTGGAAAAAATTAATAAGGGAACAATTGTTTAGATTTACAATGCTATTCAATCAATCAATTATAGAGGAAATTCTGAGTAGAGATTATTCATATAAATTCAGATAGCTCTTCTCTAATTGAGACCTTTAAGCTTTTTGCAGGAAAAGTTTTATATATTCTCATCACGGACTTGTGAACTGGGGCTAGAGACATCAAATTTCCAGCAATTTTGAGCCCATGAGGGGAAATCTATTTTTCTAGTTTGGTTTGGGGGGAGTTTACTTGGGGGCAGGGTGATGTGTAATGGGAAAGGAAGAAGGAACCAGCAGAGAAAATGGAAGGTTAGGGAGAAATTATAAATGTATGTAATATTTTAGTTGTTTTTAAAAGGCGCACTTTCATAGTTTTAAAATCATTTTGCCAAATGAGGAACATAAAAATTGTTGTGCATAATTTCGTTTATTCATAAAATTTTCTCATTTGGCACACTATGTAAAATTGTTTTAATTTTATTCAACAATTTTGCAACTAATTATTAAGAACCTACTATGTGTAAAGCATTATGCAAAGTATTTGATATGCAAAGACATGTAGCACAAACCCCATTCTCAAAGATTCTACAATTAAATGGAAATAGTTACAGGTACAAAAACAAGGGTGATTCAAGGAAGAAAGCAATAAAATAGAAGTACAGGCAATGCATCAAAGCTTATTCTCAAGTTATAAGCCCAAGTGACTAGAAAGCTGAGAAGGCCATTAACAAAAAGAGTGAGGTTAGGGGATTTTAAG
Organism: Monodelphis domestica; assembly: GCF_027887165.1. NCBI lineage: Eukaryota > Metazoa > Chordata > Mammalia > Didelphimorphia > Didelphidae > Monodelphis > Monodelphis domestica. Next base: position 214,856,793 of record NC_077229.1, on the reverse strand, counting down.
AAGAAAATGAGGAGTTCAGTTTTGGACATGTTCATTTGAGGTGTCCCTGAGAAATCCGGAGAATAATATCCATGATACAATAGCCATGATACTGTTGGAAACAGGGACTAGATTGCTAAGGAAATTTAGAAAATCCATGAAGGAAATGTAGATTTGGAAGACATCTGAATGGAGTTAATAATTGAAGCCTTGGAAGTCAAAAAGATTACTAAGGGGGAGAGCAAAAAAAAAATGGAAAAGAAAAAAATCTAAGACAAAACCTTGAAGGATAAAAGTATTTAAGGGACAGAAGGAAGATGATGAGTTAGTATCAGAGCCAGCAAGGAGGAACACAGTGTCTAGTGAAATAGAATATGTAAACTGTGAGGGGAACTATTACTTATTAAAATAGAGAGGTAAACAGAGGAAACTATTACTTGTTGAAATAGTGAATGTAAACTGATGGGAAACTGATTCTTCTTGCAATGACTGCTGTTTTCTGGCTTTTGACTAGACAAAAGAATAATTTATCAAGAAGGAAGGAGTATTATGGTATCAAATATTATAAAGGCATCAAGAAGGATAAGTTCAAGAAACAGTCAGTTATTTATTTAATCTGAGTGTTTCTTTTTTGAGGTCTCTTCTATCGTTGATTTATATTTTAATTAATTTTATTTTTGTAATTACATGTAGAAACAATTTTTGACAATTGTGTTCGGAGATTTTGCATTTAAGATTCTCTCCTTCTATCCCTTCCTCCCCTTCCCAAGGCAGTAAATAATCTGATATAGATTATACCACTACTTTCATGCAATACAAATTTCCATATTCATCATGTCATGACTGAAGAAACATATCGCATATATAATATTAAAAAACTCGTGAAGGAAATAAAGTGAAAGATGGCATGTTTTGATCTGTAATAAGATTCCATCAGTTCATTCTTTGACTGTGGATAGCATTTTTTTTTATCATGAGTCCCTTGTAGTTATTGTGGAACCTTGTTTTGCTGGTAATAATTTAGTCCATCAAATTGGTCATTGTACAGTATTTCTGTTACAATATACATCATTTTCCAAGTTCCCTTCACTTCAATTTGTGTCAGTTCATGTAAGTCTTTCCAGGTTTTTCTGAACTCATCCTGTTCATCATTTCTTACTGCACAATAGTTTTCCATTAGAACCATAAACCACAACATGTTTAGCCATTTCCCCAATTGATGGACACCCCCTTAGCTTCCAATTCTTTTCCACTACAAAAAGAGTTGCTAAAAATATTTCGATACAGTTAGATCCTTTTCACTTATCTCTTATTTCTTTGGGATACAGACCTAGTAGTGGTATTGCTGGGTCAAAGAGTCTACATAATTTTATGACCTTTTCAGAATGGTTCCGTATTACTCTACAGAATGGTTTATCAGATCCTAGTTCCATAGACAATACATTACTGTCCCAATTTTCCCACTCCCCCTTCAACATTAATCATTTTCCTTTTTGGTCATATTAACTACTCTGATAGGTGTGAAGTGGCATCTTTGAGTTGTTTTAATTTATATTTCTCTATTCAATTGTGACTTAGAGAATTTCCTCATATGGCTGTACATAGTTTAAATGTTTTAATAAAACAGCCTATACATATCCTTTGACCATTTATCAGTTGATATTTTATAAATTTGACTCATTTCAGTCCTTTGTCATCTTGGTTGACAATTTTCCTCCAATTTATTGTATTTGAATATTCCTAAATAGAACCCAATTTCTTTCATTTGCTTTAGAAGTTGGAGGAATTGGAAGAAGGAAGGAGCAAGAGGAGTCACAAATGATGTCATGCAAAGGCATACTGCAACCATGTTGCAGGTGGAATATGTTTGCTAGAAATCAAGACTACAAACTCACACCAATCATTTGAAGATGTTCTGTAACATGTTAAAGTATCCTTCCCACAATCAATGAATTAATTAAAAAGTATTAAATACATAGCTACCATGTGTCAGGCATAAGGTGCTAAGCTTATTAAAGTAAAAATGAAATACCTTCTACTCTCAACGGGTTTACTTTCTAAAGAGGAAAACAAAGTGTACTACATATGCAGACAAAATATATGTAAAATAAAAACAAAGTAATATATGTGTGACAAAGGCAGCTGCTGGGAGCAAGACCAGTCCCATGTAAGACATGTTGTGTAAGTTGAGCTTTGAAGGAAACAAGGAAATCCAAAATTTCATAAATGACTTAGTAATGAAGGTCAAGACTTCAAATAAATGGAAGATGGAACATAATGTGTTGGGAATAGAATATCTATTTGACTAGATCATAAAGTATATGAAGGGAATTCATGTATTTTAAAGGCAAACTATAAAGTGCTTTAAGTGCCAGAGAGAAAACTTCTTATTTAATCCTAGTGGTAAAAAGTATTCCCTGTAGTTTATCAAGCAGAAGAATGACATAATCTAGTTTGTATTTGAGGGATATCAGTTTAGCAATTGTATAGAAAATGATTGGAGAAGAGAGTGACTTGAGGCAGTGAAACCAAGTAGAAGCCTATTATTATAATCCAGGAGAAAAATAGGAGGGCCTAAAATAGAGCAGAAGTCACATGAGTGAAAAAAAAAGGGACAGATGTGAGAAATAATGTGGAGATAGAATCAATTTGGTTAGAGGATTAAATAGTTATGGGAAGACTGGAAGAATAAGGAGGTGAATGTACCTTCTAGTTTGCAAACTGATTACTTGAAGGAAGTAATAGTAAAGTTCAGAAGACAACTGGATATGGGAATGAAGTTAATGAATTCTGTTTTGGAAATAATGAATTTGAGATGACTAAGTATCAAAAATGTTAAATAGCATGCAATGATACAAGACTGGATCTCAGTAGAGAAACTCTGGCTGGATATATGGATTTAGGGATCATCTGTATAGATATGATGTTTTGATCTTTAGAAGTTAATAAAGTCACCAAAAGAAATAATGTAAGAAGAAAATAGGACCCAGGACAAGAGGTTAGGGACTCTATATGAATGATGATTCAGCAAAAGAAATTGAAGAGTATTCAAACAGGAAGAAAGAAAACCAAAAGAGAGTAGTATCACCATAATTCATAGAGGAGAGTATTAATAAAGAGAGGAATATCAAATAATAATAATATCAAATGCTTCAGAGAGGTCAAGAAGAATAGTGAAAAAAGACCATAAAAGTTAGTTAGATTATTAGTAACTTTGGAGAAATCAATTTTAGTTGAGTGATAAAGTCAGAAATTAAATTGAAAGTAGTTGAGAAGTGAAAGAAAGGGATAGAGTTAATTACTTTTTCTAGGAGTTAAGCTTTGAGAGTAGAAATAAACAAAAATATACTGAAGGGATGGTGGGATCATCTGAGGGATGGACTTGTTTCTAAGCAGCTATGAATCGACCATGGGCTTAGTGAGAAATAGGAGAATAAAAAAAAGAGTTTGAGGATGGTTATGGAAGAGAAGATGGAATCAAAAGTACAAATAAAAGAGTTGATGTTGAAGTAGAATTTGGCCCATGTGGAATAAGAAATTTTCTAGAATTAAATTTTGAAGATACAAGAAATTATTTCAATAAAGAGAAAAAGGGGGGTTGCATAAAGAGATTAATGTGGATGCACAGGGAACTTATCAATAAATTCAGATTTTAAAAACAATTTTAAACTATTTGTTATGCACTTGGTATAGATAATACATTACACTATGAATGGGAAATGGAAGCAAGGAGAAGTAAATTAAGATGAAATATAAAATTGATCCTGTAATAATTATATCTGTAGTACTAAAAACCATGACTGACCCTTGGCAAATCACCTAACTCCAATTGCCTAACCCTTACTGTCGTTCTGTCTTAGTATTAATACTAAGACAGAAGGTAAGGGTTAAAAATAAATTAATAAAACAAAACCAAGACTGAGATCAAATTGGTAGTGAATGCTACGGGCAATAAAAAAAAGTTTTCTAACTTGTATTTAGGACAAGAGAACAAAAGAAGTGATAAACCTGTGGCTTGGAGTGGAAGGTATAACATAACAATAAGAAGCCCAAAATACTCAACTCTTATTTGACATCTCTTTTCTCTCCCAAGGAAATTATCTTTGTAATGCAAAGAATTTTAAAAGTTTGGCAGGGAATCAAAATCTAAACTAAGAAAGGATACAGCCAGAAAGCTTTGAGCTACTTTCAGGGAGTGCAAATGACCCCCAACCTTCCTACAAAATACAATCTAAAGATATAATTGACACTATCAGTAATCTTTGAAAAATCTTGAAGAATACGAAATAATTAACAGGCTAGAGAAGCACCAATTTCCCAAATTTCAAAAAATATAGGCTGAAGAGCTTGAGTTCTATTCCTGTGAAAATCTGAAAACATATTATGAAGGAAATGGTTTGTGAACATTTAGAGAAGGACCTAGGAATTTTTAGAAAAAAAAAAGTCTTCGGTAACAAGTTATGCAATTCAACCCTTTTCCTTTTTTAAAAACATATAACTAAAATACTGGATGACCAAGATAATTCATTAAATATAGAATGTGTAGATTTTGGCAAAGAATTTGACAAAGTCTTGCTTGTCATAATAGTGGACAAAATGAACAGTTATGGGTTAGTTAATAGGATTTAGAACAGGTCAGATGAGTGGATCCAAAGAATATTTTCATTAATTGGTCATTATTGACATGTAGGGAGGTCTCTTATCAAGTGCCCAAGCATCTATACTTTGCCTTATGGTACCCAGTGTTTGGTAGATGGCATAAATGACAGACATCAGATTTTTAAATGGAAATGAAGCCCAAATGGTATGATGTTAACATTACTGGATGAAAAAGTATGGATGCAAACATTTATCAACATTATAGAATAATTTGATGAATCACATAAGATGAACATAAAGTTCTATATTTCACTTTACTCATTTGAGATCAGAAATTATTTCATTTTTATCTTTGCATTCCAGTTCATGAAGCAGTGCCTATGACAATACTAAGTGCTTAATAAATTAATATCAACTGATAGATCAATGGCAAAAAGTTTATTTACAAGTACAGAATTAGGAGGAATAGCTAACAATCATTCTAGTGAAGAATTAGGAAGTGTGGGGAAAGAATACAAGTCAGCTCTTCAAAGAAGTCAATAACAGGAACAACAAAGGGTTGAGGAATTCACCTTCAAAAACTATTAAAACCAGAGCAAATCCTGTGGAGTCTTTCAAAAGTATGAAACACCGTATTTCTCTCCATGCCAAGGAATTGTTAGCTATTCTCAAATTTCCACCTCAATACCTACTTAGAAACAAAGGTAAAGGAGCTCCAGGGAACTTTTTTTCTTGGGACATAAGGGAGAATGAAATTTTCCTTTGAAAAATGTCAGGATTCTAATGGTCAAACAAAGAAGAAAACATATCTGCACTAGTGAAGAGGAATCCTGACCTGTGTCAGGAGGTTGGAAAATAGAAAGATGGGACAAAGAAGGAAAACAGAAGAAGACCTGGAAATAAGCAACAAAAAAAAAAAAGAGGCTCTTTCTTAAGGTAAGTGGACTTGACCTTCTGAGAAAGAAATAGCTACTTGTCCTCCAAGGAATAATTATGTACATCTACAAGAACATCCCAATGAAAGTTTATCCAGTAAAGTTCAAGAGAAGGATAAGTAGTAGTTAGTGGTTAACGATTCCCTGTTGAAGGCTACTGAAACAGATAGTTTACCATCTGATAACAACAGAGACCTCTGCAATCTCCCCATAATATACATCTAGGGCATGGCAGAAAACTAGGTGCAAATTCCGATTCGGCCACTTATGTATATAATCTTGGGGTAGGCATTTAATGTCTCTTCATCTCAATTACTTTCATTTATAAAATTATGGAGCTGTACTAAGATCTCTTCTACTTTGAAATCGATGACCCTATAATTCTATGATTTTCTAAGACTTTTCAAACTGGATGCTTACTACACTCCAGATACAACCCATAAAAAGAAAATGATTCCAAAACATGTATAAGCAAAACCTTAAAGAAAAAAAATAGCTTAAGTAGAAACTCAAATCTAAGTCTTAGAAAACAAAAAGCAAGTCTTAAAAGTGCTTTTATAAATGAAATAATAGTCCTACAGGGAAATTGTAAAAAAAGAAATAAGAGCCATAGAAGAAAAAAAACTGAAAAATATTAAAGTATTAACAGCTTAGCACAAATGATACAAAAACTTGCCCAAACAACAAACTTCATGGAAACTAGAATGGACCAAGCAGAAGCTAATGACTTCCTGAGAAGAGAGAAATTAAAACAAAGTCAAAAGACTGGGAGAGTAGAGGAGAGAAGAAAATGCAAGGTATCTCAGCATAAAACAATTGTCTTAGAAAACATATTGAGAAAGAAAAAAAAATTAAAGAATCATCCATCTAATTGAGAGCCGTGACAAAAAAAAGCCTATATATAAAATTTAGAGAAATTGTAAAAGAAAACTGTCAATCTCATTTCTGAAAGAAACCCCAAAATGAAAACTCCCAAGAATATCATAACCAAAATTTAGAATTTCTGGGTAAAAGAAAAACTGTAAGCAGAGAAAGGGAAATAATTCAATTATAGGTATCCCTTTTGCATTGCAGGGGTTAGTAACATTTTTGGCCTTCTCTTTATACTGGGGAAGAGTATGATTTTTTTCATTTATTAATGGGATATTTACACTACTTTATATACATTTATGAGTTACTAAACCTTTTAAGATACATCTACACTTCTAGCTTTAGTGTATCACCTTCTGACTTTCATATTCTTTTCACAAACTAACTTTTCACTTAATTTAACTTTTAAAAAGAAATTGTGTATATTTATGGGATTAAAAGATAAAATGTTATTACATAATACTATATGTATATGCATGCATTTATTAGTTTCTAAACTTTTCTGCATTGTCTATTGGCCTTCACATGTCAGCTTCAGTTTCTGTAAAACTTCCAAAATTTTCCCATTTAATTTCTTCTGCTGACTTTTGATATATTAAAACTGTGATTGCGAAAGTCAGGTGTGAAAGGGATAAGTCTGATGAGTATCTACAGTCAGGAACAGACATTATTTAGCAGCCACCATTGTGGAAAATGTATAATATAATAAACCAGAAGGCAAAAGATATGAGCTTACAGTGAAAAATAACTTAGAAAAACAGTACACAATAGGGCAAAAATGAATTTTTCATGAAAAAAAAAGGTTTCCATGCATTCCTGATGAAAAGATCAGAGCTGCATAGAAACTTTGAAGGGCAAACATAGGAATCAAGAGAAACATAAAATGATAAACATGAGCAAACTCAACAAAAAAGACAAAACAAGGATAAACTATTTACAATCTTATACAGGGAGGTGACACATATATCCCCTGAGAACCTCTATCATCATCAAAGGTGATAGAGGGAACATAATTAGACATTATACATGTTACTATGCTGTAAATAATAATGAACAGGATGTGTCAAAGAAATCTGGAAACACTTATATGAACTGATAAAAATTAAAATAAGCAGAACCAGAACAACTTACACAAATGATGATAATATTATAAGGACAAATAACTTTTAAAGACATATTCATGTTGAAACATGCAACCCATATTCTAACAGAGAGATGAAGGCCTCAGAGCAAAGAATGAGACAATTTCTTTTTCCAAATGGCCTAAATAGAAATTTATTTTGCTTGACTATAAATGTTTGTAATGGGATTTTTCTTTCTTCTTTTTCTCAATACATAACTGATATATTAGGGGGAAGAAAAGAAAGCAATTTTTAAAATAAAAATTAATTTTGAAAAATAATGTATACTATTGGATCCTAGTGATAATTTTTTTCCTTTTTCTGTATGTTTATCCTCTCGCCTAGCATAATTCCTGGCAGTCAGTCAACAAGCATTTAAATTTTAATTAATTCATTTTTTAGAATATTTTCCATGTTTACATGATTCATTTTCTTTCCTTCCCTTCTTCCTTCTCCCCTCCCAGAGACAAAAAGCAATTCCCCTGGGTTGTACAAATGTTATCACTTGATACCTATTTCCATATTATTCATTTTAGTCAACAAGCATTTTAAAGTATTTATTAAGTAGTAGGTACTGTGCTAAACATTGAAAATACAAGGAACAGAAAGATAGTCCCTATTCTCAAAAAGTTCATAGACAAATGAGGGATACAATATGAAAACAACTGTATACAAACCAAATATGTACTGTAAGGTAAGCTTTGGAATGTTAAGGAAAGAGACTTTGATGGACAGGAGTGGCAGTTGGAAGGGACAGAGAGAACTCTGGGGAACAAACTGAAGAGGGGGAGTTGGTTTCTGAACTCTGGGGGTGAAGAAAGAAGCTGATTCTCTGCCTCAGATTTTGAATCCTGATTACTGAGGATTTTCCCAACCTTTTCTTGAACCTTGAAGACTAAAATTATAACTATCTCTCCTGAAACAAAATATAGGGCTAGCTTAACATTTACAACATCTGGAAGGGCCAAGTCCTGAAAGCCTGCTGAGGCAGCCTGATATAATTCACTCTCCTGTGACAACGGAAGGAACACTGAACAACCATTTCATTAGATTAGGTTAGCATACAGAAAGTAGAGAGGAATCAAACTTGTGGCTGGAGGCTCAACCTTTGGCTGGACTGAAGAGGCTCCATAATACCTTTATATTAGGTTAAGTCTTCCTGCTCCCACTCTCCATTCCCGACCTCAAACCTGTTTATTACACCACCTTGATTTAGACAAATGCAGTCAGATATCATTAAAAGGGGCGGGGGAGGATCTTAGGGTCAAGGGGTTTTCTTAAGGGTGAGAATCTCTAACCCCAAGTTTCATCAAACCTTTGGGGTGGCAGCGATTGATCCTCACCTAGCTGGAGTTGACCAAGGGGGCATTGAGGAAAAGTCAGGCATAAGCCAAGCCTTGAGGAAAAGCCAATTCCCTATTTTCCTTCAGTGTCATTTCTTGGTCAGACTCCTACTTGGTTCTCCACAGCCATTACACTCAGAACTGTCAGGGCAGACATTGTCTCTCTAGCAGAAGGAAGGAGGTTTTCCTATAACTCAACCAGTCAATTCATCAAGACTAGTGGCTAAATAACTTTATCTAGGACAACACCCTGTTAACCCGATTACTACGTCACTCTCTATTGGAAACCTAACTGAGAGAGAACAACTACCAGTCATCTGCCTTGTCAGGGAGGGAAGTTTCCAGGAAGGGTTTCATTCATTGACCCTCTCTAACATCAATTCCAGAGTCCTCCCTTTTACCCCCTCATAGATATTCTTACAATACAGAATAAGTTGGAGATAATCAACAGAGATAAGACTTTAACATTAAAGGGGATCAGGAAAAGTTTCTTCTAGAAGGTAAGACTTTAGCTGGAACTTGAAGGAAACCAGGAGGTGAAGATGAAGTAAAAAGAATTCTAGATATGGGGGACAGAAGTGGAAATGCCCAGTTGGAAGATGTAGCACCTTGTGTGAGTAACAAAAAGAAGGCCAATGTCCCCAGATCAAAGCATAGATAGGATCAATGAATTATAACAGTAAAAAGAAAAGAAAAGAAAAAAGAAAGATACAAGGAGGACAAGTGATGAAGGACTTAGTCAAATGAAGAATTTTATGTTTAATCTTCAAAGTGATTTAGAGCTTTAAGAAAATGAATTTGGCAGCTGGGTGGAGGATGGACTAGAGTAGAGAGAGATGAGATTGAGGATACCAGTCATCAAACTATTGCTGCAGTCCAGAAACAGTGTAAATACTTAATCTTTATTTATTGATTGATTTACTATTTTTCAGCTATACTGTGGATCATGTAACTTTAGCAATCCCTTCTAATGTGGGGATTCTATGATACTGTACCCATATGTTGTGATAATAATTATTGTTGTTGTTATCATCCTAAAGATGCTTTCAGTGAGCCTACAAAAGATGACACTAAATTTATCTATGGTCACATAGTTAACTAGCAGGCTGTGTATAGAAGATGAGATTTGAACCTAGTCTTTCCTGATTCCAGTTCTAAAAAGCTCTCTTATACACTATCCTGGTTCTCAAAGCTAATATGATATTTTGTTGAATAAAGAGATGGATAATATATTGAATTGTAGAGGGGGGTTATAGGAGTACTTCCAGTACACTCTCCCCTAACCTCATCAGCCTGGAAGAGTCAAAATATATTATCCAACTCTGAGGTATCATCTCATATCTTTCAAATTGGCTAAAATGACAAATGTTGGGTGGGATGTGGAAAAATTGGGAGATTAATACACTGAGCTGATCCAGTCATTTTGGAGAACAATCTGGAATCATGCCAAGAGTGATAAACTATGACCCAGCAATACCACTATTAAGATTGTTTCCCAAAATAATCAGGAAAAAGGGAAAAGAATATATGTGTTATAAAATATTTATAGCAACTGTTTTTGTAATGGCAAAGAAGTAGAAATTGAGGAGATGACCATCCATTGCAGAATAACTAAACAAGTTGTGGCATATGATTGTGATGGAATACTACTATATCATAAGAATAATGAACAGGTTAATCTTAGGGGAAAAAAACATGGAAAGGCTTGCATGAAATTATGAAGAGTGAAACAAACAGGGCCAAGAGAACATTATATACAGCAATAGAAATGTTATTTGAAGAATGACTTGTGTGTGTCTACCTCCAGAGAAAGAACTGATAAATAGAAAAAAAAATCTTTTTTATTAATTTTTTTGCTTTCTCTGGAAGGTAGGAAGAGAGAGGGAAGAAGATAACTGGGAACTTTAATGTAACAAATAAATAAATTTTAATTGAAAAAAAATGTGTTGTCAGGGAGCATAGCATAAGGGGGAATAAGTAAAAGAGATTGTTCTCCCTGGGTCACCACAGAGCATCCTCTGCCCTGTAATGTTGGTGCCTTGGACTCTGATTCTCTCAGTTCTATATCCCATCTATGTTCCAAAGCTTAGTTCTGTTCTATTGCCTTAGATGGATTCCCCCACACTCTTCATTTCTGCTGGGGAATTGGTCTAATTATAGTGACTGCTTTGGAGAGAGCAATAGTTTGAAAACATTGCCTGAGGGATACAAAAGTTGTTTTATTTCATAATTAGGTGTTTCTGTCCCGCGGGCATTTTATAGCCGTGCCTTGAAATAACAGCCATTATTTTATTACAATTTTCTATTTTTTGCACATAAAAATATTTAGAACATGTTTTTAGCTGAGCTTTATTACCCATAACACCAGGAGCTTCCTGGTGTTAGGGATGATGGAATGATCTTTGAGGGCTTCCCTTTACTGTTATTTCTTTCTTATAGTGTATATTCTCAGTATATGGTATTGTAGTAGAGATTTACAGTAGAAAATGCCTTTTCTATATGTGGGGAAAGTGGCCTACATGTTGGAAAAGTGACCTACAAAGGGAGAATTTCAATATTCTGTTCCCACAATTCTTAACTGTCCTTTTTCTCTGGCCAGTGGAAAATTATCTGTTAACTAATGGATTTAGGTTTGGACAATTCTCTACAGGCAGTAACATTCCAAAAACTATTAGAAATAACTAGACAGGGAAGAATCGACTTTTCCTTTTTATTGGATTGTATTTCATATTTGTCCGTTTTATATACATTAAGCTATTCTTGTGCATGTACAATGATACATTGGTTTTATTTGTCATCCATGCTGGAAGATTGTACAATACCTCATAAAAATGAAGTCTCGTTTTCAGCCATGCTATAATTTCTGTCTATTCTCGGGTACATTGTCAGATTGAAAAAAGTCAACCATAAGATTTTGTGGGTACCCATGTCTATATCTTTATACAACCTTCCACAAAGGTAAAGTAGATTAAAATGTGATTTAAGGAACCCCAGAAAGGCCCCCTCTCCTCTGAAATATCTACTCCAGCCAGCCTATTGTATAGTCTATAATTCATTCTTTTGAGTAAAGGTAATAATTATTCCCAAAAAAAGAAACACATTTAAATTGTATCAGGTACCATCGTATACTGGGAATAGCACTTGATTCTACTATATCCTCAAACCATTTTCCTACCACCACCCCTCCCTTTAATGGCAACATTTTTAGGGAAAAAATGTGTCATATTCATTGTCTTTGCTTTCTCACTTCCTATTTATTTCTTGACCTCTTGTGATTGAGCTTCCATCCCACCACTTGATTATAACCACTTACACCAAGGTCATCAATAATCTATTATTTAATCCAGTGACTACCTTTATAATCCTCTCCTTTTCTTCTTTCTGGATTATTTCTCCTCTTCTTTTATGACTGCTTTGTTTTGGTTCTCTTTGTAACTCTCATACTATTCCTTCCTCCTTGCCTTTGTATATTCATCATCCATACCCTGCCCATCAGTTACTATGGATTCAACTCTAGTGTCCATGTAAATAAATCCCAGGTTTACATAAATGGCCTTCATCTTTCTTCTGATGTTTAATCCCACATCTCCAACTCTTTACTTACTTTCTCCAACTGTATGTCCCTAGATTGCTTAAATTTAACTTAAGTAAAACATAACTCATTAACTCCCTCCTCTCTCCAAACATACCTAAGTTCACTATTCCTAATGAGAGCACCATCATTCTTCTGGTCACTCAAGCAACTTAGGCATCAATCTTGACTATTCACTACACACACACCCCATCCAATCAGGTGCTGAGTATTTTTATTACATATCCTCAGAATTTCTCACATATATAACCTCCTATCTATTCACATCAATCAATCAACTAAACCTTTTTTAAACACATACTATGTGCAAAGTACTTTGCTAAGTGCTAAGGATACAAAGAGCCAAAAGATGGTCTCTGCTCTCGAGTTCACATTCCACAGCTTCTTTATTCTGTGGCCTTTCCATCTGGATTATTGCAATAGTTTCCTAATTGGCCACCCACAATCCACTCCCTTCTACCTTCAAAGCAGATTTTGATGGACTTAAAAAACAGAGGAGTTTGTATTTTATCCAAAAGAAGACACTGGGTCTTCTTGATCAAGATGGTGGCATGGTGAGATGTGCTGGCAGAATATCATTTTGTCAACTTTGTGAAGACTGGATTGCAGAGGCATGACATTTGTGGCAAGAAGAACAATTAAAAATAGACATCAATAATCTAGGCCAGAGGTGATGAGGGCCTGAACTAAGAGGGTAGCAGGGTGAGTAAAGAAAAGAAGTATTAGAGACATTTGTAGAATTAACAAGATTTTGCAATTGCTTGGATAGAATCAGAGAGTAAAGGAGGATAAAGTGCAAATAGTGATTCCAAGGTTGTAAAAGTAAAAGACTTAAAGGATGATGGTACCCATATAGAAAAGCAAATTAAAAAGTGAAGTAGATTTATTTATAAAGATATTTGAAAAAAAAAGAATTGGCTTGACTGATTTGGGGAAAATGCATGGTGCTTCTGATTATTCCAAGCTTCTCTCCAAAACAAAAAAGCAAGCTTTTTAAAAACCAATATTCTGATGTTGCTGAATAGTTTTGAATTTTAGAACACCACAATCTCTGAATAATCAAAGTTATAGGTGAGACAAAGGACAGTGGAGAGAGTCATGGTAGATACAGATTGGCTGCAACATATTTCCATTGATGTCCATGACGAAAGGGCTATCGTCTAGAAAATGTGGGATCAATCAAGGAGTCACTGAGTATATCATCAAAATCAACAAGATTTATCAAGTGTTTACTGTGTAGTATGAATAATATTAGGTACCAGGCTTACAGGTGTAAAGAATAAAGCAATCCCTACCCATAAGGATCTTACATTATTCATTGAATGATTGAAACAGCATTTATTAGTGCTTACTATGTGCCTCATGTAAGAACTGAAGATACAAATATAGAGACAGGCCCTGCCCTGTAGGAGAAACAATAGTCTCTTAGTAAGGGGAAATAATGCATGAAGGGCAGTAGAGTCAGAGAAAGGAGTTTTGGTTCACAGAGTCAGAGGAATGATGAGTTGATGCATAGATCTGTAAAAGGTCAGTCTAGCAGAAGCCCTAGTACACCTGAAAGGTTTGGGGGTAAAGGGGGTTAACCCAGGAAGCCTTTAGTACCTAGAGAGAGCTTCTATAAAGAATCTGTGGGAAAACAAAAACAAAAATCAAATTTGTCGATTGAGTCTCTTTTGTTTTATTATATAGTGTGCATGTCAGTAATTCACAATTAAGTTACTCTCTGTAATATTTCCACTTATTATTGCTCCTTTGACAAAGATGTCACATTTAAAATGCATTCATCTAAGCTAATATGATCTATGATAATATGATATGATTTAGATGATCTAAAAACCATATTTTTTTTGCACCTTTAGTTTCCTTTCTGCTATACCATACCTCTATTTGCTATACTATCCCAGCAAGTCCAGAAGAGGACAGCCTGCATGTGATTGGAGGTCTCTCTCTAGATATATTCTTTTGATGTCTAGACTTGTCCTCACCACTGAATTTCTTACCTAGTCACAGGTCTACTGGAGATAGACCTCTCTATTCTTACTTAGAGTGACCCTTCGAAAGCAAACATAGTCTGTGGCCAAGATTGTGATCAAAAGTCTCCAAGAACCCTGGATATCCCTTTGTTTCAATGAGGCTTTGAAGCAGACCTTTGTGGAGGACTGATACAACATGTACATTCTATAGATGTATTCTGATATATGCAGCTAGGGTTATATAGTTGATGCTTCCCTTTACCAAATTGCTTCTTTGTAACTGCATAATTTAAAAATGACTTCTCAGCAGTACTTTGGCTTTATGTAATGATGTTTCTCTAGTTGGCATCAAGATTATATTTACTTTGTCTACATTTAAGACCTGCTACTCGAATATAATCTGAAATGGCACACACACACCTGCATGCTCACACATGCTTGCACACACACATACATGCATATACACACATGCTCAGAAGGGCAAAGAAATAATAACTGAAGGCTTTTTAAATCAAATAAAAATCTTAAGACCAAGATCTGTACAGACAAGTCAATGTTCAGAATGGACCTGTAGAACAGAAAAGGACTATAGAATTTTGCTAGATTCCTTCACATTTGAGAAAAAATGCAAGCAGCCATACAAAATCCTGCACTAAATGAAAATAAAGTCGCATCAACCTGGCACTGAGAAATTTTAAAGTGACTTTCAATCAGATCTGATTTTGTTTTATTAATTTGAAACCAAAATTTCCATATCTATCTGCAACTATTTGGGGGAAATGAAAGACTACTACAACAAAATCACACAAAGAGCCACAGAATCTCAAAGTTGACTGGGAACCCAAGCAGTTTATTTCAGTGAACAGGCATTCTCTCTGTGTGTCCCTGACATGTAATCATCCAGTACCAGCTTGCCTTCAGTGATGGGGAATTCACTACTACATGAGGCAGCTGATCTCACATTTAGACAGCTTAGTAAGAGTATTGGGAATTTTTCCCTTTCTATCAAGTTGAATATTATGGGGAAAATAGGTAGAAACTCTGTCAAATCCTTGGGTGGTTTTGTCTTTGTTATCAAGATTCCCATATTACATATTGGAATTTCCATGAACTTAGAATGCCAAAGCTGAAAATGACACTGGAGATTATCTAGGCAATGACTTTCATTTCACAGATAATGAAACTTGGACCTCAAGAGGTTAAGTAACTTCCTGAAGTTCACATAGCTTTTATATGTTAGACCTGGGGCATCTGATTTCCATTCCAATGGTTTTTCCCATTAGGCCATACTGCCATCCAACTCCAAAAATCACTGAGCCTCAACAAACCAACACTCAGCAAAGACAACCTCATTATTTGTAAGAAGAGAATGGCTGTCAGAATTGTGACTGAGTCCTTTTCCCAAGAGGAAAAGCTCCTCTTGATGAAAATTCAATTTAATAAATACATTAAATGCTTACTAAGTGAACGATGGAGCCTAAATACATTTATTAAATTTGACCATGTACCAAGCACTGTGTTAAGCACTGGAGATACAAATAGGAAAGTGAAACAATCCTTGTTCTCAAAGAACTTCCACTCTAATTCTCTAATTGTAGAGAATCATCATCATCATCATCATAACTAAAATCTAAAGGAAGTTCAACAGCAGAGCCAGTGTAAAAGCCCCCAAATCCCAACTGTTCAGTGGTAAGGAGAATGAAAAGGATAAAGGGTCATCAACTTAAATAAACTAGATGACAGTACCAGAGAACCGCAGAGCATAGAGGTAAGTGAAATAGAGTAAAATGAAGTCCCTGATCAATTGGCAAAGGTAGTAATCAATAAAGTATATTTTCCCTTATAGGAAGCAGGCTTAAGGAATGTGATTTTTCAGGCTGTAACAACAGATGGTCAGGGGATGCCCCCTCAAGGACGAGATAAATCAGGTATAGGAGAAGATATACAAAGAATGTCCATCCTCCCCAGTAGATGGTACATCTGGCTGGTGTCTGATAAGACTTGACTTCCCTGATCAGTCTGCCCCAGGCCACATTTCACTTTTTTTTAACTTAAAGCCATATAGCCTTCATTAATTTTGTATGAGCTCATTTTACCTTTTCACCTCTCTCACATATGTAAACCTATAAAAACTGTCTGTAACTTTGCCTCAGGGCGGCTTTCACTAGGAAGTCTGCCCTGGCCAGTTAGGTATGAATTATTAATCAATAGATTAATAAACAAATATTGGTTCCATTCATTGAACTTTTGGGTGTCTGGACTCACTTATTGAAGTAAACTACTTCAAAAGTTATATAATAAAGCTGCAAAGAACTTACAAGGTAGAGGCAGGGTAGATCAGTGATCCTCTTGCACTGGGTAAAAAACCAAGCTGTTGATTCTTATCTCAATTAAATCTGGTGGGCCATCAAGTAGCAAGGGTGGAGGAGTCCTTCTGCTGCCCTGCATCTTCCATCTCCTATTGCCTGTATTTGAGACAATTAATAATTCCAAAAGATTGTCTTCTAAGTACGAATATAAATGTATTGATTAGGCTAATATTAACCAACAAATTAATTGGTCAGTGATCTCTCTCAGTGATCAAAGTCCCCAAAATCCCTTCATATGTGTCTGTAAATAGATACTTTGGGAAATCATTATTCAGCCCCTCCCTTAGATGTCCCAAGACATCTCTGATTAGTAAATAACCAAATGGGGAGATGGTTCATCAAAATTCTCAACCCCTCTCCAGCTCCTGGGTGATGATGTAATAATTCTTAGTCTAAACCAGTTCTTATTTACTGAGCAAAATAAGTTTCATTATCTCTCCTTTCTATTTTATTTACCAGGCTCTGGGGTAGCAGGGTGCAAGTAGGGGAGAACATTACATGGAGTTCCTAAGAACAAAGGAATACGAACAAAAGTCAAAGAACTGGTTTGAACATCTGATTCAAAGCCTACATATAGATATAAGTCAATATACTGAAAATAAATTCTCTCATATACCTTGAAAGAAGGTGGCAAGGGATGAGGCTCCAGATTTCTACCTTCTGTTCTTCCTGTTTTGTTTCATATGAGAAGACTGAGACCTTGATATCCCAATGTAGAGAGTATCAGGAGTGAAGAGGAATAACCTATCCCCAGAGAGAAAATTAAGTTCCAGTTAAAATCTTATCTTTTACCAGAAGCCTTTCCCACCCCCTTTTAAATCTAATGCCTTCTGTCTTTTAATTTTTTTCTTATTTTTCCTATATTTAGCTTGTGTATATATATATATATATGCATATATATATATATATATTTGATTGTTTGTTGTCTCCCCAATTAGATTATATTGTCCTTAAGGGCAGAACCTGTCTTTTGCTTCCTTTTGTATCCCAAGTGCTTAGTATAGTGCCTGGCACATAGTATATGCTTAATAAATATTTACTGACTGTCTGATGGACCTACCAGCAGTGGTGAGTTTTCCCATCACCTGTCTTTGGATGGCTTCTAACAGAGGAAAAAGTTAATGGTAAAGGAAGGAGAGAGCACCACCAGTGATAGTAAGTCTTCCCTCAATTATCAGATTGGTTCTGGGAAAGGGAAAGGGGAGTGTAAATAAAGGAAGAGAAAGGGAAAGGGTGACCCCAATAAACATTGGTAAGGTACATTGCTAATACTAAATGTTCAAAGATGAAATAAAATTCAGGGACCATAAATCTCTACCCTCAAAGCTTACAATCTACTCAAGTTAATCACCACTTGATGCTATGGTCCACTGTCCTTGTCCTTTTCAAAAACAAAAATAATCAAGTAATGAGCAATAGTCTGGTGATTGTCTCTTTACTCCTCTCTGCATAAATGCTAGAAAAGTGCCACTTTCTTTACTAGTCTTAGAGAACTAAAATCTTTAACACCCTAGTTATGCACCTCCAAGTGTTTTGCTATCTAGAGGGAATGGATTATTGTAGATTTAACTCTCATAAGAATTAGTTATCAAGGCATTTCTGTCGAACTGGAAGTAATGCACTGAGTCAAAATTAATAAACATTTATTAAGCACCTACTATTTACTAGGCACTATGGTAAGCACTGGAGAAGACAACACTGTCTAAAGAAGGAGGGAGAGAAAGGTACCTGGCTGGGTCATGAAGTCCTGCATCTGGGGTGAGAAATGATCTAAGGAGATGTGAGTTACAAAATTGAATTTATTGTCTTGCAGAATGTTGAGTTTCTGGAGATCAGGAAATCCAGAACAACTTGGAAGAAATAATGAAGTGAATTCCCTAGGCATCCTCCTTATATAATGTAGGATCTGGGGAAAGATCTTCAATGTCAATTTCAACCAGAGAGAAGAAAGGGTCAATGAAGCAGACAGTTCTGAGGCATTTTGAATCTTAGAATTAATTTGCTTTTGCAAACTGATATGTTTGTGGAGTTCAGTAAATCCAGTAGAGCAGTCTAGTAGTATATGATGAAACGGAGTCCCTTGGTGCATTGATGCCTTCCTTAAATGGTGGAAGGCTCTGGGAATAAGTTAAAGGTGAAGATAGAGATTTTGGAGTCATCTACATAATGATAATAGTTAAAGCTATAAGAGTCAGTCATAGATGGAAGAGAGAAAGAGAGAAAAGAAGACCAAGGATATAGCTTCAAAGGATGAGAAGAGGTTAAGGAATCAGCAAAGGAGACAGAAAAGAAACCATTAGAGAAGAAGAACCAAAAATATGTGTGAAAGAAAAGCTATAGCAGAGAGAATATTTAAATGAGGTATGGGTGATTAACAGTATCAAATGATGCAAGGAATTCAAGGAAGAAGAGGACTTGGTGATTAGTACATAATTAATGACCTCAGAGAAACATTTTTAAGAGTGGTAGGTAGGGAATCCACTTTACAAGAAATGGGAGGAAATAAATGGGTGGAAAGGAAAGAAAGGCAGTCAGTGAAAATCATTTCTATAAGTTTCACAGTGGTGGTTCAGGAAAAAAACTAGTATCATAAGGAGCAAAAGGATAACTGGATCAAAGCAATATTTTGTATAATTTTTGAACCTTTAGTTAGTTTGTAAGACCAGGAGGAGAGAAGGAAAAGCTTGAAGAGAATTGATGGACCAAGATTCTAGAGAAATTAAGAAAAGACAGAATAAAGGAAGGATTTGTGGAGTGCTTAGCCTTGAAAAAAAAATGTCTGTTGGTTAATAAACATTTAAGTGCCTGTTATGTGTCAGACACTGTGCTAAGGTCTAAGGATATAAAGAAAAGCAAAAAGTAATACCTGCTAACAAGGAACTATCAGACAACATGCAAATAATTTTGTTTAGATAAGATATATCAAGAACAAATTTGAGATAATCAACAGAAGAAAGGCCCTGTAATTAAGGGGAGATGGAAGATCATTGCTGTAGAATGGGATTTTTGACTGGGATCTGAAGGAAGTCAGGAGAGGGAGATGAAGATGGCTAAAAACACAGGTTTAGAGAGGTGTAAGAGGGAAGTGGAAGGAGCCCATCTGATGGCGCTTTCAGTCTTCTCAGTATAATAGGAGAAAAAGTGATCTGATGGGAGAGAAGGAAAGCATGGTACAACTGGGACTTTGAAGGAAAATTAATCTATCTTTTCTCCTATTTTTTTCAGTGTAGCTTAACCTCCATTTGAAAGAACCAGAAGTTAGAGTCTGTGGCTAGAATAAAATGGGTTTCACAGAAGAATCAGACAAGTCAATAAGTCCTGGAAACAGAAGGCCCTTTTATTTAGAATGTTTACAGGAAGGAATGGCTTCTCTAGAGACACCCAATGAGTGGAAAGCATGAAGAGAGATCCAGAGCAACACAGTCAACTCTCACATCAAGGGCAGAACAAAGACCTCCAAAAGAGAACTGAAAGGGAGGAAAAAAGGGACCCAACAAGGAAACCCTGGGCATGATGGTCTTCAGGCCCAGGAAGGAAAGGGGTATCCCTGATGGTCTAGGATTCCTGGATATATGCTGCAGGGGATTCAGGTCATTCTCAGTTAGGGCAGCTGAGTCAGCTTAGACACTTCTAAGATGAAAGAATCTTGAGTGTTTTATAGGAAAGGGATCTTTTTTATGCACGAGGTCATGAACAAGGAGGTATTAATCATCTAGGAACTTGGAAGTTGCTAACCATCTATACTAGCTCTAGCAATAGAAATGTATAGATATGAAGGAGAGAATTATACAGAGAAAGGACAAAAAAGAAACAGATAGGAGAAGGGTAAGTGAGTAGAGAATAGATAACCTCTTATACAAAACAAAAACAACCTAGAGAAATCAGAGGTTTGTGGGGAGAGACGAGGGTACCCTAAAAGGGCACCAACGCAAGCTTCCTAATATGTTCATTTCAAACAACTAATACTATTGCTGCTGCTGCTGCTACTACAACTACCACTATCATCATCACTACCACATAATCTCACTCTCTTTACTCTTTGCACCCAGGTTCAATCTTCTATTTCTTTTTTTTATAGTGTATTGGTTAAATTTAATTTAAAATGCACACTAGAAATGAAGTTTCATTTTGTTTCCTACATCACTACATTACTAGATCCAAAGGTTAGGTTTGGCACAGCCTGACATATGAAGTTTATTTCAGCTACATTTATAATTATTCTAAGAATTTACTTAGAGTTGATAATTAGAGAATAGAAGCCAGCAGTTAAAACATTTTTTCCACTTTAAACATTATTTTATTTGGTCATTTCCAAACATTATTCATTGGAAACAAAGATCATTTTCTTTTCCTCTCCTCCATCCCCTTCCCACCACCTCTCCCATAGCCGACACACGATTCCACTGGGTATCACATGTGTTCTTGGTTCGAACCCATTTCCATGTTGTTGGTATTTGCATTAGAGTGTTCCTTTAGAGTCTCTCCTCAGTCATATCCCCTTCCCCCCTGAGGTCAAGCAGTTGCTTTTCCTCAGTGTTTTTACTCCCATAGTTTATCTTCTGCTTGTGGATAGTGTTTTTTAGATCCCTGCAGATTGTTCAGGGACATTGTATTGACAGTAATGGAGAAGTCCATTACCTTCAATTGTACCACAGTGTATCAGTCTCTGTGTATAATGTTTTCCTGGTTCTGCTTCTTTCGCTCTGCATCACTTCTTGGAGGTCGTTCCAGTCTCCATGGAATTCCTCTACTTTATTATTCCTTTTAGCACAATAGTATTCCATCACCAACATATACCACAATTTGTTCAGCCATTCCCCAATTGAAGGGCATCCCCTCATTTTTCCAATTTTTGGCCACCACAAAGAGTGCAGCTATGAATATTCTTGAACAAGTCTTTTTACTTATTGTCTCTTTGGGGTACAAACCCAGCAGTGCTATAGCTGGATCAAAGGGCAGACAGTCTTTTATCACCCTTTGGGCATAGGTCAAATTGCTCTCCAGAATGGTTGGATCAATTCACAACTCCACCAGCAATGAATTAATGTCCCTACTTTGCCACATCCCCTCCAGCATTCATTACTTTCCATAGCTGTCATGTTAGCCAATCTGCGGGGTGTGAGGTGATACCTCAGGGTTGTTTTGATTTGCATCTCTCTGATTATAAGAGATGTAGAACACCTTTTCATGTGCTTATTAATAGTTTTGATTTCTTTGGCTGAGAACTGCCTGTTCATGTCCCTTGCACATTTATCAATTGGAGAATGGCTTGATTTTTTGTACAATTGATTTAGCTCTTTGTAAATTTGAGTAATTAAACCTTAGTCAGAGGTTTTTATGACAATCTTCTATTTCTAACCAGGCTTACTCCTTTCCTGGGCCCTTTTTTCTTTATTTTACATTAAGGTACAATTTTTAATAATCATTTTCTGACATCTTGTGATCCATGTTCTCTCCTTCTCTCCCACCTCCCCAAAATAGCAGGTAATATGATATATGATGAACATGTGTTATCATATAATACATATTTCCATGTCCATCATGTTGTGAAGGAAGACACAAATCACTTATACTAGGGAAAAATTAATGGAGGAAATAAAATGAAGAATGTCATTCTTTAATCTGCATTCAGATTCCATCAGTTCCTTCTGTGGTTGTGAATACTCTTTTTTTTTTCATGAGTCCCTCTGGTTGTCCTAGATCTTGTACTGATGACTAATAGTTAGGTCATGCACAGTTTATCATCATATATTTATTGCTGTTTCTAGGTACAGCATTCTCCTGGTTCTGCTCACTTTACTTTGCATCATTTCATAGAGTTAACATGTATATAATGTTACTATGTGCTAAGCACTGTGCTAAGTACTTTATAAATATTATCTCATTTGATCCTCAAAATAACTCTAAGAGGTAAGTGCTATCATTGACACCATTTTACAGATGAAGAAACCAAAATAAAGTGACTTGTCCAGGGTCACATAGTAGGAAGCTAGATTTGTATTCAGGTCTTCTTGATTCCAGACCCAGTGCTCTATCCATTGTCTAAACCACTCCATAGATTAAATAGCATAAAATAGAAAGAACATTGGACTTGGAGTCAGGAGACTGGATTCCAAATTCTTGCACTTTCTGGCCAAAGAACCATGGACTGGTACCTTAACCTCTCAGTTGATCATTTTCTTTATCTGTAAAATGGGAATAACAATGCCTACATTCATCCTTCACTTGGTGGTTGTGATGAAAGTATTTTGCAAACAAGAAAACCCTATAAATGAATCATTAGTAATGCCACAGAGTTGACCTGTGAAGGAGCCAGGAACTGAAATCAGGCATTCTGAGTATACGTTTAAGGTTTTTTTCATTCCATGATTGTTATACAAATGCAATCGATTAGGTGGGAGACTGAGAAGGAAGGCTTCAAAAGGACATGGGTTGGCTGACATGCCAAAGATGGCACAAATGGAATAGTTCAGTAGAATGCACACTTCTTTCTTCTGCTCTACCCTCTTTCCCACTATTTTAAGAGTTACTACTTATCATCACAGATCCCTAACCTCTGCCATACCTATCATATAATAAGGAGAAAATATCAGGAGGAAAAATCCCTAAGTACTCAGCTTTTAGAGCTATATTTAGAATATTCCCAAACTGACCACATTCACTCTTTTCTCTTCTCCCTCCCTCCCCATGCCACCTCAATTTTGAAAGATAAGACAACTACTGCCTTATGAATAGCAATTAGAACTGAGATATCACTAGTATAAGGAACTCAGATGAAAAAAAACTCATACCAACGTAGATCAATAATATATTGTCTTAGAGAATGGCCTAGACATAAGTCAACATCTCACACCATATATTAAGATAATGGGATTTAGACACAAAGGGTGATATCATAAGTAAATTATGAAAGTATGGGGAAATGCACCTGTTAGATCTATGAATTAGTGAAGAATTTATGACCAAACAAGAGATAAAGAACATCATGGAAAGTAAAATGGATAGTTTTGATTACATTAAATTAAAAAGGGTCTGTACAAACAAAACTAGCAAGTTTGTTTGGTTGGTCTTTTGTTGGTTTATTTTGTTGTTGTTTTTTGCTACTATACTCATTTCTCATATATGTGGGAATCTGAGCCGAAGTTATAAATATGTGAGCCATTCCTCAATTGATAAATGGTCAAAGTATATAAGCTGAAAGTTTTCAGTAGAAGAAATCAAAGCTATCAATAATCATATAGAAAAAAATGCTCTCAATCACTATTCATTAGAGAAATGCAAATTAAAACTACCCTGAAGTACTACTTGACATCTGTCAGATTGGCTAATATGTCAGAAAAGTAAAATGACAAATGTTGTAAGGGACATGGAAAAATAGGCATCCTAATGAGCCATTGGTGGAGTTATGAACTGCTTCAACCATTCTGGAGAACAATTTGGAACCATGGCCAAAGATCTATAAAATTGTGTATACTCTTTAGCACAAAAATACTGCTACTAGGGCCATATTCCAAAGAGATCCAAGAAAAGGGGAAAGGACCTATTTGTACAAAAATATTTATAGCAGCTTTTTTTGTAGTGGCATAGAATTGGAAATTGAGGGGATGCCCATCAAAGGGGGAATGACTAAACAAATTGTGGAATATGATTGCAACTGAATACTATTGAGCTATAAGAAATGATGAGCAGGATGCTTTCAGAAAAACAAAGGAAGACTGATATGAGCTGATACAAAATGAAGAGAACCAGAAAGATATTGTACACTGTAACAACAATATTGTAAGGATGATCAATTATGAAAGTCTTAACTACTCTAATCAAGACAATGATCCAAGACAATTCCAAATGACTCATGATTAAAAAAAAAAATCCTCTCCATCTCCTGAAAGAGAACTGATGAACTAAGTACAGATTGAGATACTTTTTTTTTACTTTTTTTTTCTTGATGTGTGTGTATGTGTGCTTGTGGTTTCTTTGGCAAAATGGTACATTTCACATGATTTCACATGTATAATCCATCATATTGCTTGACTTCTTAAGGGATAGGGGAGGTGTGTTAGGGAGGGCTTCAAAGCTATGCATTACACTACTTTGCATTTTATAAATACTACCTTAGGTAAATAATAATAGCAACAGCAATTTAAGGAATGATTTCAAGTTTGCCAAGTTCTTTCCAAACATGATTTCATGTTAGTCACACAACCCAATGAGAAAAGTGCAACTAGTATCATTCTTCCCATTTTACAGTTGAGCAAACTGAAACTCAAAAAAGTTAAGTTATTTACCCATGGTCCCATAGGTCCCATAGGATATGAACCCAGGTCTTATCCTATAGGATCATTGTAAAGCATAGTCTCTTTTTCTGATCTCTGCTACTTTGGCTCAGTCATCAGCCTTTTGAAAGCTATGCTCACCATACTCCCAGTCATATTTGTTCCTCTCTCTTTTTCTCCCTCCCTCTACCAAAAAAAAAAAAAAGCAGATCTCTACTTTTGGAATCAGACCTGAGGTCAAATCCTAATTCTGGGACTGACTAGCTTTTTGACCCTGGACAAGTCATTTTCCTGGAGCCTCAAATCAGGGGCTCCTACAATAATAATACATTCCTACAATACCACCCTATGAACAGGATAGCTATAGAAGAAAACATCTTGAACATCTTATACTGTTACATAAATGTGAACTTTGATTATTGAATAAAGTCCCTGCCACACCACACACTGCTCCACCCTACACAAGGGAACCCTCTGCTCTTTGTCTCATTTTCAAATTACTCCCGTATAAAAGCTGAACAAATTACAGTATCTCTCTTCTCCACCCACCACCTCCGCCAACAGGTCTGAAACATAACCACAATTCTGTGCCAGAAGTCCATATGCAATTCACAGGAGAACAGGGGACCCTTCCTGTGATATGCCGCCAATAATCCCTGAGCCAGCTGTAGTCACCCTGCCCCAGAAGGATTTATAATAAAAAGGGTGGGGCATGAAGATCTATTCTGTCACAGCAGTTAAGTTATAATGAAACTCTTTCATACCCACAAATAACAGCAATTAAGGAAACTCAGAGATAAATATAACCAGTCCCTAAGTCAAAACAACTGCCTGAGCTAACCCGGTAATTCAGACCAAAGATAAAGGGGAGCCTGACTGATAAGGCCAGAGGCAGAAGTGTCATATAAGCCTCCATGCTTCTTTCTATACATCGTAAAATTTTCTACTTGGTTTTTAGTTAACTTCCATAGGAATAAGCCATGTCAATTTCTTCAACAATAATTCTGATCCAAGGCCACATTAAATAATGTCTGGTTTTATCCTAAGACTGTATCTTTCTCTGATTACCAATAGTATTCTTCCTTACACTGTTGACATGTGGAGTGATTTGGTAACATCAACAAAACATAGATTCGAGGGGGAATACACGCAGAACTTTTTTGGGATCTGGTTGAAAAGCTTTTGCCCTTGTTTCCACATCTCCTTATTTCCATTAAAAGTCACAAACCAGTCTGGGCATCATTAAGAAAAGTAGAGAGCCTGGTATTTCCTTTTCTTTTCTTGCAATTCAGTGGTTATTTTTAGGGCACTGATACTCCCAGGGAAACAAGGGCTATTTTAATTGCACCAGAAAATGCATTGAAAACCTAAACAAGCTAGCGGCAACCATATCTTTGTTTGGCAACCTGAGTATTGTCATCATTTAGGCCTGTTCATAGCAACACACAAAAGACTACTCTGTAGCCAGGGGTAATAGCTGATCCCATAATCTGGCACTAACACTTAGAAAGATTAATTACCCTATTAAAATCTTAGACATTACTAAGAAAATCTTTGTAGAACCATTTTAACTCACAACAAATGCTCCTCCTTGCTGCCGTCAGTTTGTTACACAATAAAGGTTCTCAGCCTCCCACACTTGTTCAGCAATATACAAACTCAGCCACAACAGTGAACACACACTCGCCGGTACCCATCCACTCATACACACATAATACACAGGCCGAGAGGTTGAGCCGCTTTGCGATATAAAAGAATAAAGTCAAAATGTGGCTGGGTCGTCCAGATAAAGTAAAAACTCCTCCTGTCTCTAAATTGGCTGCCTCAGAGATTAAGCAGCAGGGGGAAAAACACTGACTGATTCAAAGCAGATGCTGGGTCAGAAACCAGAGGTACCTAAGAAGATTCAGGTTGTAATCCCCACACAAATTATACAGCCAATTTATGAAATGATGAGGAGGGTTAAATTCTTGGAGCTCAGTATCAAAGTTTCTTCCTAGGCCACAGCGTTACTGATAGAGTTGAGGGGATACTAGGGCAATTCCTTGCCTCAAATCCCCTGTCAACCCAAAATTGTCTGAAATCTTCTCCGGAGTTTCTTCCCCAGGATGATGGGAAGGATGGCAATGCCCTCAAAAGAAATACAAAATTTTGAAGGAGATGCCTTTTTAAAAAGGGGGTGGGGGGAATGGAGGGTTAGAGCAGATGATAGATAACAGGTTTCACTTTGGAGACAATGAGTTTGAAATGCCTACCTGTCCAGGTGAAAATATACCTGCTGATGTGGGGCTGTCATTGAGGAGTAAGATTAAGGATCAATATAAAGATTTGAGAGTCATCCATAGAGAGAGAATAACTGAGACCATGGGGGTTAAGGAGATGGCCAAAAGATGCTCGAGAGAGAGGAAAGGTCTCAAGGAAGATCCCTGGGGACAGTAAGCAGCTAGATGGCACAGTGGGTAGAGTACCAGAATTGGAGCAGACACTTACTGCCTATGTGAGCCTGGGCAAGTCACTTAACTGTGTTTGCCTCATTTCCTCATCTGTAAAATGAGCTGGAGAGAGGAATGGAAAACTATTCTAGTACCTTTGAAAAATCACAACTGGGCTCAAAAAGAGATAGTCAAGACTGACAACACCAAGGCTGCGTGGTAATCCAGCAAAGGTAAGTAAAAAGGAAAGATGGGGAGAAAGCAGAATCTGAAAAGCACAGGAAATAATGATTCCACGGGAAGAAGAAGGGGTGGTTAACAGTGGTAAAAGCTGCAGACAACTCAGGAGAGAAGACCATAAGAAAACAACAAAAAGATCATTGGTAACCTTAGAAAAAGCAATTTCAGTCAATTGGTAAGGATACAAGCCAGACTGCAAAAGGTTGCAAAGTGAGTGGGAGGTGAGAAAATGGAGGAGAGGAGTCTAGGTTGTTTTTACATCTAGAAGTTTGGCTATTAAATGTACAAGAGCTTTGGAATGATATCATGTGGGGGTGAAGGAGTCAACTGAAGTTTTTTAAAGAATTAAAGAGATCTAGAAATATTTGCAGGCGACTGAGAAAGAGACAATAGGTAAAGGGTGATTGAAGATGAGAGAGAGGAGGATAATAGAAGGGCCATATTCCCAGATGATACTGGAAGGGATAAGTTCAAGAAAACAAGTGGAGGGTCATGCCTTGGAAAGGAGTCACCTATTGGAGGCAGCTAGGTGGCTCAGTAGATAGAGATCCAGGCATAGAGATAGGAGGTAGCAGGTTCAAATCTGACCCCAGACACTTCATAGCTTTGTGATCCTGGGCAAACAACTTAATCTAAGTAGCCTAGCCCTTACTGCTCTTCTGTCCCAAAACCAATACTTAGTATTGATTCTAAGACAGAAAATAAGAGCTTAAAAAATGTCACCTATTGGTCAGACTGGAGAATAAGAGAGAAGAGAAGATGATGTAGAAGGATTTTGAAGTATAGAATATGAAATAAGATAGTTCATGATGATGGCCTTATTTTGCAGTAAAATAAGAGGAAAGGAGTTCTGTTGAAAAGGCGATGAAGGGAAGGTAAAGGAGAGGAGAGGAAATTTGGAAATATCTTCAGGAATGTGATAAAGAGGCAACCAAGAAGTAATAAAGGGATTGTTTGCCTCTACGAGTGACAAAAAATGTGGATTAAACCTAGTCACCACTGTTGTGTGACATCTGGTGCTTTCAACAGCTCAGAAGTAAAAGCCAAGAAGGTTGATAGTAAGAATCATCTAGAGCTGAGATTTGTTAAGGCAAACTGTCAATAGGACCTAGGGGAAGTAATTCAAAGGTAGAGTCAATAATTAAACTGTCAACTATAGAGCCAAGACTACAGAGGAGGAAAGTAAGACTGGCCTGTGACAATGGGGGGAAACTGAAGTGACAGGAAGTTAGAATCAGGATGAAGAATAGGTTTAGAAGGATTGAGGGACAGAGAGAGCTAGAAGAAGAACAAGTGGTATTGTGAACAGAACATCAGAGTTCTGAATCACAGAGTAGAATACTTATGAGTAATAGTCAGAGCAAGTGTGTGAACAACATGAATGGAATAAAGGTATAATCATGGAAATTAATGCTGATGAACTCGGATGCTGGAGTGTTTGAGAAGACATCGGTGTATATATAGAAGTTTCTAAGAATCAGAACAGAGATTATAGATGACAATAATATTGTGATAGTGAACTACTTGAGAAAGAAAAAAATAGGCTGGAGAAATGGTCTGAGCCTGTGGGATTGGGACAAAGATTTTTGGCTATTCAGAGTAAAAGAAATGGCTAATGCAAGAGAAAAGAAACATGCCAAGAAAATGAGAAACCTATATATATCCCAGCTGACTATCTTCATATTTGGGAGTTTCTGATGAGAGGAGTTAAGAAGTTTAGGGGAAGTAAAGTCTTTCCAATATCAAAAACAAGAGCCCTGCATGGTCACCTTCTTATCTTTCCAGTCTTTTTATAGCTTATTCCCCAGTATGTACTCTTTGATCCAGTGAGGGGTCTCCTTGTGGTTCCATGAGCAAGATGCTCCATTGTCTCTACTCCAAGCATTCTTTCTGAATGTCCCTTGCCTGGGATGCTCTCTCTCCTCGTGTCCATCTACTAACTTCCAGCTTTCCCTGAAGTCTCAACTAAAATCCCTTCTAGCAAAAGCCTTCTCCAACCCTTCTTATTTCCAATGTTTTATCTCTTATTTCTTTTCTATTTATCATGTACACATATTGCATACATATATATAGTTTGCTTTGTTTATATTTGTTTACATATTGTCTCCCTCATTGCATTGCAAGCTCCATGAGGGCGAGGACCATCTTTTGTCTCTTTTTTGTATCCCCAGTGCTTAGCACAGTGCTTGGCATATGTAAGCACTTAATAAATGTTGATTTATTGATTAACTGATTGATTCTTAGAGTCAATATAAAGAAAGACAAAGGAAAAGGAAGAGAAGGCCACCAAGGCATTACTCAGGAAAATATATAACTACATCTCCTTTTACACTGAAATTAATGCTATGTTGAAGACAATGAAACAAAAATCATCTTGCAATTAATTAGTATTTCAAACTTTTCCACAACATATGAGAAAATGGGCCATAAGTGAGACTGCAAAATGCCTCTCTATGTAACTTTGTGAAATCATGCAGAAAGAGTTATGATTTTCCTACTACTGTGTAAAGAGAGTTCTGGAGCCCCATTATATTTCCCACCAGCTGCCCTGTTTGGATTTGACTCTACCACTATTACGAACACATATATCCAACCGGGGCACAGAGCACCTTTCTCCCTCTTCTCTCCCTTTTCAGCTTCCTTTTGTGTGCTGTCTTCCCTCATTCGATTTTCAACTCGTTGAAGGCAGGGGCTAATTTTCTTTCTGAAATCTGTAATGCCAAGCATTTAGTACAAGGCCTGGCTCATAGCAAACACTTAATAAATGTTGAATTGCATTGCATTGTGTAGATAATTGCAACCAGGATTTGGTTAGAGTAATTAGATGGATGGAGTGAAAGTTAAAGGTGGTATTACTTAGAGATAAAAGCAGAGGAAAGGTCTAGAAATGGCAGAGGAACAAGGATACCTATTCCTCCTTCTGGTCTAAGGAGTTAGGGGCAAGTTGGGGAAAAGGGAGCAAGAGCAATAATAAAAGTTGCACTTAGTATTGCAAAAGTGATTAAGGATGCAGAGCCTTGGGGGAGGGTTGAGGAGTAAGCAGAAAGAGCAGAACTATGAAAGAAACAAAATAAAGAGGTTAAGACTGTGATAATTAAAATGTTTGGGAGCAAGGGAAATATATATATATATATATATATATATATATATATAAATTATGACCACTGAAATATGTTTTCTACTGTGTCTTGGTTTTATATAAATATAAGATGGTCGCCAGGGAATATATTCCCAATTTATGAATATGTCCAAGCCAACTGGGTTTTATATAGAAATTTAATTTATAATACACTGATCAATCAATAGAAAAAGAGAGAAAGTAAGAAAGGAATAAGAATGAATAAATCAGTCAGTTGGTTTTATCACTCACCCAAGATCTCTCTTGGTAAGGCTTCTCATGCCAACCTCAGGCTCCACCTTCAAGAGAGCCTCCTTTCAAGAAATGTTTCCAGAGAATTCTCCTCCTTCAGAGCCAGCCTTCTCTCCTGGTCCTCCCACAGAGCAACCTCCTCAGTCCTCCTTCAGAGCCACCTCACTCAGAGCAAAAAACTCTCCTCCTTCTGTCCTCAGACCCTGCTATCTTTAAGGAAAACATCTAAGTTCCCTCCCCTCAGTTCTCACATCTACCAATCACTGTCAATGTCTCCCCTGTGCCAATGGTGGCTCTAGTTTAACCCAGGACGGCCCAGAGGTCTGTGGCTTTGCACATGTCTGTTGAAGGTCATATTCTCAAATAATTAAATCTTGATCTTTGCTGCAGCCCTTCCTAAATCCTGTTACTCTAAGTAGGATGGAGATTGTATTTTCCAAGACCTGGTTCTGTCATTCCAAGTATCTCTATTGTATCAATTCTAAAATCAATCATGACTCAAAGAACTTCCTGTTCTATACTTAAGCATAGGTCAAAGCCCTTTCCATTGTTTAGCAAAAGGTTTCTGTCCTAAAGTAGTCTTAAGTAGGGAGGAGAAGGACCCTCCCATGCCAAGGGTTTTCACATTCCAATAGAGTTCTTACTATCAGTAGGAAATTTTTCAAGTATGAAATTTCCCAATGAGGAAATTTCCAACATTCATAAGTCTAAGAAATTTTAAGGTTTACAAGACTGAAAGATTAAACATGGTTGTGTGGCCCCAAAAATGCAGCCCCAAACTAGGATTAACAAAATGGAGGCATAAAAATGAACAAAAGTATTGGCAGCATTCCAAGTCTGGCAAAAGGATACATAGACCTTTTCATCATTGTGTTGCAACATATATTACAAAAAGAAGAAAATAAAATAAACCTGAGCCTGTTATGATATAAAGCAAAGAGCCTTCAACAGGAAGTTAAAAGGCCTGTGTTCTTTCACTAATTAGCCATATGACCTTAAGCAAGTCACTAACCTGCCTGGTTCTCCGTTTCCTCAATCATATAATAAATGAATTTAATTAAGTTACATTAAAGTGTCTTTTAATTTCTAAGCTGTGATATATGAGTCTATTATCTTAGAACAGACTCAGATCACAAGAAGAAAATAAGGGCTTGCACCTAAATATGATACTGCTGCTGCTTTATACACCACATTGTGAACAATACAAATCTCATCACCTCAATAACATTCAAAATTAAGTGAAGTGTACCTCCAAAGTCCTCCTTTTGACTAAATGTACTTTATATATGTAAAGGCAATAAAATGGGAGAGGAGTACAATTTTGTAGCCTTATCACAAATTTACCAAAAGCAAAAACACATCTGGTTTGTACTCCTAGTAAAAAAAAAAATCAAAAGGACACCTGAAAAACATCAGGCTAAGTTATCAGCTGGCCTCATTTCCTCTCCTGCCCTATATATTATTCCAGTCTTGTCCCAGAAATTCATATTTTGACAAAGATCAAATTAAAAGAAAGTTAGAAAAAGTAAATGTAGAAAAAATGACCAGTAATTCACAAGAAAATATATGCAAAAATGAGGCAGTCATAAAACCCATAGCTTCGAATGTCTTCATACAAATAATCAAAATATGGGTAATAAATAAGATAAACTAGAAACAATGAAAGGAAATTAATTTGTCTTAATTTTAATGTGTGTATATATCAATAGAAATATTGGTATCTTAAATGGAATGTATATCTATATATGCATGTGCCCAAATAAAGACTATATACACATATCACATATATATGTATGTATGTATTATAGTATGCTCCTTTAAAGGAGTCTATAATTCCTATACTTTAAGTCATGGTTCAGAAATCTAATTCTTTTTATTTCAGATATCATCTTCTTAGGGAGTTATTTTGTTCCTACATAAATTTTATTCTTCTATATCCTTTGCTGTATGTGTATGTGTATGCATATATATATACATATATGTGTGTATGTCACTGAGATTGGTGGGATAAAATTCATTACTTTCTGGAAAGAATAGAATAGATAAAATGAGTAACATTAAATATTAAGAAAATATATTCATGTGAAGAAATCCAGGAACTCAAAGATGAAAGCAAAAAATCATAGAATCTCAGAGACTCTGGTTTGGTCATTCCTTACAAAGAGAATTTATTCAGAAAGCCAATCAAAGAATGCTAGAAACAGCAGAACAACATACTAGAGACTAAATGTCAAGGAGTTCGTTTGCCTTCAATATCCCCATTTCTCTTACTGTTAACCACATGATTCTTTCAATTGTCAGTATCTTTTCGTACACTCCACTCTTCAAAACCTACCTTTGGGAAAGAATTATAAGTCCATTCTTACAAAATAACAAAATGATTGATCAGAATGTTTGGCCACCTAGAACTATTTGCATTTTTTATTTGTAAACTTATTTATTTGTTACGTTAAAATTCCCTTCCTCACATTAAAGAAGGTATCATTTGATATATATGTGTGTGTGTGTGTGTGTGTGTGTGAAATCATGTCTTGTTTATTTCTATTCACCAGTTCTTTCTCTATAGTTGAACATACACGTCATTCTTTTTTTATTAATTTTTTTAAAACCCTTACCTTCCATCTTACAATCAATACTGTGTATTTGCTCCAAGGCAGAAGAGTAGTGGTAAGGGCTAGGCAATGGGGGTCAAGTGACTTGCCCAGGGTCATACAGCTGGTAAGTGTCTGAGGCCAGATTTGAACCTCCCATCTCTAGGCCTGACTCTCAATCCACTGAGCTACCCAGCTTCCCCCTTTACAAGTCATCCTTCAAACAATATTTCTATTGCTGTATATATTGCTTTCTTGGTACTGCTCATTTTGTTCTTTACAACTTCATGTAGGTCTTTCCAACTTTCAAAAAAATTAACCAGTTCATCATTTCTTACTAAGCAATAGTGTTCTATCATAATCATATACCTCAATTTGCTTAGTCATTGGACTATTTGCATTTTAATGAGATAAAGTCTTGAGTCAGAGGAATGGCTCTCTGTGAAATTTCAGGAATTAGTGAGCAAGTGAGAGATTGTTTTGTTTTATTTTAAACTCTTATCTTCTGCAGAAGAGTAGTAAGGGCTAAGCATTTAGGGTTAAGTAACTTGCCCAGAATCACACAGCTAAAAAGTATTTGAGTCTAAATTTGAACCCAGATCCCCCAACTTCAATCCTGGAGCTCTAACCTGCTGCCCCTAGACTGCAAAGGGGATATTTTTTAAAAGAAAAAAATCTTTCCCGTAAAAATGTGAAATCACATTATATTACATTATTGAATAATTTTACAATCATCTATTAATCCTATTATGTGTGAAATGATATTATATAGGTATAAGGGTTAAAATGGGGGTTTTAACAAAATAAGAGAGTGACTTTTAATTATTTAAGTTTTAATGAGAATATAGTAGAGTTATAAATTAATATTATCCCTTTAAGCTAGAGAAAAAGAAAACTTCTAGCAGCTTTTAACAATTAACAATTTAGTTTAATTAAAATAGAGATAGTAAATGAATATAGCAAAGGAGGGAAATATAGAAAAGAGGAAAGAGAGATTACTAATCTTATACCCTATAACTATACCTAAAATTCCTAATACTATCTAAAATTCCTAATAACTACCTCTAACTGGCTTCTAAGGACAGTTTTTTCACACCTGGCAAGCATAAGGCCTATCTAAACTATGCTATCTATAAATGATTCACTAACAACCTAAGTCCCTAAAATAATGGATAGCCACTACTCACTCCTTCAATCAGTTTTCTATAGCAGCCCAAACTGTCAGCAGCCAACTGACACCAGATCCTTGCCTATGAGACAGACCTCCTGCTCTCCAGAGATCCCAGAGGCAAAAAGCCCTCTAAAGGCTAAAACCAAAAACCCTCTCAGTAAGTTCAGGCCTGCCTTTATATTCCAGCAACTAAATGCCAAAGCACACTACCCACAACCAACCCCCAACCACCAACTCACACCCAGCAGCCAACTTCTCCACAACTGCCAACCTTAACTATCAGCAACTGACTCTCCTCACTGTCAGCAACTGATAGTCTGCAACTGATGCTGGGGGCTCCCTGTTTCCTACTTTCTGTCACTGTGGGCTGGTTAATCCCTATACATCTCTATGGTAAGAGGACCTCTAGGTCCCCCATTGAATTAAAGAAATTAAAGAATTTCTTTTTACATAGGTGAACACTTATTCTACCTAACTATAAGGCTGATCATGATAAGAGACTTCAGGAAGCCATCCTGCCTAGTCTTCAGTCTATTGGCAGGACTATACATAAAAAGGACAGGTAAAGTTAAATGATCTAATATATTAAAAGGAAGTTGTCATTGTTGAAGTCATTTTTTAGTCATGGTGGACATTTCATGACCTCATTTGGGGTTTTCTTAGCAAAGATACTAGAAGAGTATACCATTACCTTCTCCAATTGAAAGGAAAATCAGCTCCAAAATGATAAGGAGCTTTCAAAGATGAAATTCTGAGGGTAGAAGTCAAAAATATTCTAACAGTGAAGAAAAGGTGCAGCTATGTGGCTTAGTGGATTGAAAGCCAGGCCTAGAAATGAGATATCCTGAGTTCAAATCTGGCCTCAAACACTTTCTAGCTGTGTGATCCTAGTCAAGTCATTTAAACCCCATAATCTTGTCCTTAAGGCTCTTCTGCTTTAGAAAAATGAACAGTATTGATTCTAAGATAGAAGAGAAGGAAGGAAGGAAGGAAGGAAGGAAGGAAGGAAGGAAGGAAGGAAGGAAGGAAGGAAGGAAAGAAGGAAGGAAGGAAGGAAGGAAGGAAGGAAGGAAGGAAGGAAGGAAGGAAGGAAGGAAGGAAGGAAGGAAGGAAGGAAGGAAGGAAGGAAGGAAGGAAGGAAGGAAGGAAGGAAGGAAGGAAGGAAGGAAGGAAGGAAGGAAGGAAGGAAGGAAGGAAGGAAGGAAGGAAGGAAGGAAGGAAGGAAGGAAGGAAGGAAGGAAACAATACAAAAAAGAAACAAAGAAACAAAGAAAAAGGTATGTCTCCTTAAAGATACACATATAGCTCCAGAGTAAACTCAGGTTTTAGCTGATGATAATTCCAAAACAGTGGCATAGGCTTGTAAGAATTATGCGGGGGGAGGGGGGGGTGAACCTAGATGAGCTAAAGGTGGAGGTGAATGATAAGGATGACCAAAAAAGATTTTTTTGTTTTCTCAATTAGGGTGGGAGACCTATTCTTTAGGGTTAATGGAATGATGATAATCAGTAGTGACCAAAGGAAAATTAATGTTATGGTCAAGTTGTTAAGATTATAAATCAGGTATTAACACATGTCTAGGAAGAGTTAATACCCATTGACCATCTGAAAAACAAGTTTGAAGATTTCTCTGTATGAAATACAAGAAAAATATTGAGATGACTGGTCTTGATTGTGCAGTATTTGTATTTCAAGTGACTATTATCTGTGTTCAAAGAGAAGGTAAAAGGATTCAGGTAATATCTCTCCTCCATACTTCGGTTTATCAAGGACAATGAAATATTCCTTTATTTTTTAAAAATAAAGTGAGGCTTCAATGAGAAAAAAGTATATTAAGAAAAAAAGGGAGGAGTTGTTAAACTGATGACAATAATAGAGAAGACTGTAGTCTTGCCAGGGCATGTGTCCAAAACATAACAAAACCTCCAAAGACTTGTTAAAACAGATGACTACTACTATTTGGATGATTCATGGGGTCACAACTGTTACTGCTAGAAAGAACTGAGATGCATTGTCATAATCCACAAAATTTTGGGTAAGAAAATAGCAGTGGTATTTTCATCAATGCTGCCATAGAAAGTCAAGGATACAGAAGAGTATACCTGATCATGGGACAGATACCTAAGAGAGTGATGTCTGAAAAATAGAAAATGGACTTCTGAACCACGATTTAAAATAGAGCTATGAGAGCCCCTTAACAGGGACAAAACTCAACTATAAAAGCAGAGAGATGATAGACTGAGAGTGTGGAATGAGACATATAAATTCACATATACAGGAAATGAAGGAATTTGTTTTGATCAACTATACAATATTTGTTCAAAGGAATTTTTCTTGTATTTTTTTTCAATCGGATAAAGAGGGTAGGAGGAAAAAATATATTTCTATTAATTTCAAAAAATAAAAAAACCCTAGAAAAGTGGGGAGTGCTGCTACAAATGTGGAATGTTCTATGCACTTTCAAGTAAGGTCAGTGTATTGTTAGTTGTGCATAACTATTTTACTTTGTCATAAAAGACCTATCATTGAGTGAGAAAAAACTTTAGATGTTTATAATGTAAAAATTACATGCAACAATAAAACTTATAAAAAATAATAATATATTTGCCTGACTTCTTGAATCAAAAAGGATTAAAACTAGAAACAGATGGAGAAAGAAGAAAACTGCTTATGTGTATCAACAGGTAGATAACATGGGACACTAGCAATAATGAAGGAAGAAAAATAGTAGCTGAGACACCCAGAAGATAAAAATCCAAGAAAAGAAGCTGTAATAAAATCCATGTCCTCAAATGCCCATAGTTTAGGCAATAGAAAAGGCAAATTAAAAGGTTTTTGCAAGTAAATAAATTTTATTTCAAAGCTATCACTAGTATTTATATGATAGAATAAAACCTATAACTTAAATATGGATGATTATGCTTTTACTAAGACAAAACCAGATAAAAGGAGATGAAATATTTTTTGAATGTTGTCTTCCCTGTAAGATTGTGAGTTCCTTGGGGATAAGGGCTGTTTTCTGCCTTTTTTGTATTCCCAGTGCTTAGCACAGTGCCTGGCACCTAATAAATGTTCATTGATTAATTATTCAAGTTAAAGATAAAAATGTTAAGTAGCCCTGTGGCATTCCATAGGCTCATTCCTGCCTAGTTGATAATCATTAACCACTACTCTTTGAATCTTATTATTCAACCATTTGTAAATCCATCTAATACACTATTTTATTATCTAGCTCCCATCTCTCCATTTTCTCCCACAGGAAAAACATATTATTTTATAAAATGTACAACTAAAACTTAAGTAGAGGATATCTACAGTACTCTCTAGTTCTATCAATTAAATATCAATTGTCCACAAGAGAAATAAGTTGAGTCTGTTCTCAATAAAGCCCAACTGTTTGTTTGTTTTTGGGGAGGGGGGTGGTCATTGTTTCCTTTTCTCATTTCCTAATCAAATCATTAAGAATATATCCCAGAATTTTCCCAAGAATATATGTCAAGCTCACTGGTCTGTTACTTGTAGACTCAATTCTTTTTCCTTTTTTGAATATTAGGAAATGTTTATTTCTTTAGTCTTTTACTCTCTATAGTCTTTCAGATATCACTGATGCTGGAGCAATCATCACAACCACCAGTTTGAAAGTACAGTTAATCTGGGTCAGATGACTTAAATTCATGGGTGGCTAAATGTTTTCCATTTCTTTGCTTATCTTGAGTGTCAGTTTCTTAGTACCTATCTTTATTATGTTGTTTCCATTTCAAGGGTCGTTTTCTTTAGAACACAGAAGCAAAATAAGAGGGGCAAAGCTCTACCTTCTGTCAGTTATCATTGTTGCATGCATCTCAAAAAGGGCTTCTGTTCTCTCTTTGATCATCCTTATTCTTTCAGCACTTAAAACAATAAATAGACAAACAAAGTTCCATTTTTGTTGTCTTTAGTTCTTCTGGTCGACTACAGTTCATTCTGAACTTTAGCATACTTAAAATCATTCCTAAAAGAACATATCACTTTTTGATTCAGTCAACAAACAATTATTAAGTGCCCACTGTGTATCAGACATTGTCTTGCCTGCCCTTCTATCTTCTATCAATATTTCTTTTTCTACTTTGTAGACTTCATATTTTCTTTTATTTTTATGTAATCTGATTATATTTCAGTTAATAAGCATTTATTTTCTCTCTCGCATCTCCCAACAGGAACTGAACAATAACAAAAGAAAATTAAAATTCTCATAACCAACATACAGAGAAATAAAATAAAATCTCTCATTGACCTTGTCTAAAAACATTTGTCTCATTTTGCATTTTGAATCTGTCCCCTCTCCATCAGCATTTGGATAGCATACTTCCTGAAATTATGACTTGTTGCATTTGTCAGAATTCTAAGGTTTAACAAAGTTAAATTCAAAGTTTTTCTTTATAATGTTGTTGTTGCTGTTTTATAAATTGCTTTCCTGCTTCTACTCACTTCATTCTACATCTACATCAGTTCATAAAGGTCTCTTCAGTTTTCTCTGAAACTGTCCATTTTATCATTCTTACACTGTAATAATATTACATTATATACACATGCCCTGATTTGCTTAGTGTAAGAGAGAAATCTGGAAACTTTGGGAATAAGCCTGGAAGAGCTGCAAGAATCCTGCAAGCAGTGAAAGGGGAATGGGCAGAAAGGAACTTGGCACCTTGGAGAGAGAGAAAAAAAGCTCTGATCCAGGCAGCTGAAACTGACTCCTGGCTGAGAGTACCTGAGCAGAGGGGTTTGACTCTGACTGAATCAAAAGTCCGTGATCTTTCTTCTCCCTGAATTCCTGATCCCAGGTCCTCCTGAACCCCAGCCAGTGGACAAGGACTTTGAGAGACAAGCAGTCCACAAGGAAGATCTCTACAACTCCCTTTGAACCTTGAACTTGGGGACACTTGCTGTGCCAGCCAAAAAATCAGGGTTTCTCTACTCTGAGCCACTCAGGGGTTCAGGTTATCAGCCCTGAGCTGTCTAACTTTGGGGGGAGTGTTAATTAGATAGGGACCCCCCTCTTCCTCTTTCCCTCCTGAATCTCAATCCTTACCCTTCATCAGTCCTGACCCTTTCCTGCTTCCCCTGAATAAACTCAGTTATTAGGACCCAGAACTGACTCCAGCTATAATAGAAGACAGCCTGAATTGAGGGTGGAGAGAAGTGGTCTCTCTCTCTCTCCAGAAGAAAGAGGCTTAACGCCTGAAGCTTCTTTCAACAAAGATCCCAGAGAGCCCAGGCAGTAGGAGTTGAAGGCAGCCATAGTGAGGAGGTCTAGTCAGAGAGGGCTGAGGGGAGAAAGACAAACTCCATCCTCCTTCTCTCCTCTGGTTAAATCACACCACCTCCTCTCACTCTGTCCTTGCTTAGAAGAAAGAAGACTCCATTTTCATCCTTTCTTCCTTTATTAGAAATTTCTCCTCCTTCCCCTCCCTTTATTACATTAGCTATTCCCTGATAGGAAGAGATCTACTTATTTTCCACTTTTTTGCTACTATGAAAGGATCTGCTATAAATATTTAACTGAAAAACATCTGAACATTTTAGTAAACTACAAGTTTAGTATGGCTCAATAGTGACAGCAGCAAGAAAGCTAAAATAATCTTGTGCTGCATTAATAAAAGTACAATTTGGGGGCAGATAGATGGTTCAGTGGATAGAGTGCCAGACCTAGAAATGAGAGGTCTCAGGTTCAAATGTGACCTCAGAGACTTCCTAGCTATGTGACTCTGGGCAAGTCACTTAAACCCTTTTTCCCAACCCTTATCACTCTTCTGCCTTAGAACCAATACACAGTATTGATTCAAAGATGGAAGATAAGAGTTTAAAAAAAAAGAATAATATAAATTCTATAAACAATGAGATGCTCATCCCACTATTCTCTGCTCTAGTCAGAGAACATCTGACCAGAGAATATTGTCTTCAATTCTGGGAACCAAGACTTAGGAAGATTGCTTGTAAGAGGGAGTCATCCCAAGGAGGGCAACCAAGATGATGGCAAAGGGCCTCTAGACCATGCCATATGAGGACATGTTTAGTGTGGAGAATAGATATTGCAGAAGTGATATGATAGTAATCCATTATTTGAAGGTCTTCAATGAGGGAAAAGTGTTAGACTTATTCTGTTCTAGTTCCCCCAAAGGACAGAACCAAGAGCAATGGGAGACATTATAAAGATGCAAATTACTCTAAAAAATACACTTAGCCCACAATGAAGTAATCCTAGTGAAATTGGTTGCCTTAGGACATGAGTAAGAGGTTACCCATCATAGAGGACAGGGGCATTTAATCTGGAACTCTCCAATCATGAATCAGGTGTATTGGAGAGGAAATTGTTTGAAGGATATAATTTGAATAGATGATCCTGCAATTCCAAACTTCTTTAATCTCTACCTGGAGGATTAATCCCTTCTGTAACAATCATCACTGGCAAGCAGCCAGTAGTAATGACTAAAAACCAGTATGACTTCAGTTAGGCAACGAGGTCATTGCTGGAGCTAAAGTCAGGAAGTTTTTAATTCAAATCCAGCCTTAAGTACCTATTAGCTATGTGACTTTAGGCAAGTCACTTAAACTCTGTCGGGCTCAGTTTCCCCAACTATGAAATGTGGATAATAATATCACCTACATCCCAATATTAAGGTGAGGATCATATGAGATAATATTTTTAAGCATTTAGCATGGTGCCTGGAACCCAGTAGGTGCTTAATAATTATCCCCTTCCCCCTTCCCACTCCATCAAGAACAAGTGATGCAAAACTATTGTCATTTTCCCTTTTTCAAATGTTGTTAAATAGGTCATTGAAGGGAATTCCATAGATACTGTATCATGTAGTAGTAGTCTCTCAGTAACTGAGAATGACATATATATATATATGTACATGATACATGATTATGAGACATCATTCTCGGTCATTCTCATACTGTATCATGTACATATATATGTATATATATACATATATATGCAAAGCATTCAACAAAGCCTCTCAATATCTTTGGGAACAAGATGGAGAGATTTGGGCTGAATGACAGTACAGTTAGGTGGCTTCAACCTCAAAAATTAATCATTATTCACTTGATGTCAGCTTGGAAAGCAGTCCCTAGTGGGTTGACCTAGGGTTCTGACTGAATTTGTGCTTTAATGTTCTTTGGTCCTTTCACTTGTGTCCAACTTTTAGTGACCCCATTTGGGGTTTACTTGGCAGAGATGCTGGAGTGGTTTGCCATTTCCTTCTCCAGCTCATTTTACATATGAGGGAAAAGAGGCAAACGGGGTCAAGTGATTTGCCCAGGGTCACACAACTAAGAAGTGTCTGGTTCCAGATTTGAACTCTGGAAGATGAGTCTATCCACTGCCAAAGTTTACATCACTGCTGCTGAGAAAGCCATAGAAGACATCTACTTTGTAAGTAACATAAAGCTGGAGCTATGGGGAAGATAACCAATTGCTTGAATAACAATGTCAAGATCCAAAAAGATTTCAGCAGGCTGGAATATAATTCATATCAAGTAAAACAAATTTTAATAGGGTTAAGTGTAGAATTCTATGTTTAGAAGTAGAAAAAAGCTATTTCAGATGTACAAAATTACAAAGGTTGGACTAGGAAAGTATTAGTGTAAAAAAATATCTTAGTGGATAGTAAGTTTAGTAGGAATCAAAACTGTAACATGGATGCTAATGTTTTAAAGCTAACACATACAGGCAGCTCAGCGATTCAGTGGATAGAAATCCAGTCTCAGAGTTGGGGAAGGAAGGAAAAGGGGAGCCTGGGTTCAAATCTAGGCTCAGATACTTCCTAACTGTGTGACACTAGGTAAGTCACTTAATCCCAATTTCCTAGCCCTTATTATTCTTCTGCCTTGGAACCAATACTTAGTATTGATTTTAAGACAAAAGGTAAAGGGTTTTTTTTTTTAAGTAAAATAAAATTAAGCTAATGCACACCTGAGAAGAATTAAGAAAGGCATAGTGACCAAAATGAGGTCTGGCAATAGTTCTATTCTACTCTACTACTCTGCCCTGGAGCACTATGTTCTGTTCTGATGCTATCCTTTAGGAAGGATATGGAAAAACTGGAGCTCACCTCAAAGATGTTAAATCATGATGGTAAATAGGACTAGCAAATATGCCATGCTAGGCTCAAGTAAAGTACATGGACATACATGGTCTGGAGAAAAGAGCGGAGAATAGTACCTGTTGCCAAAGTATTGAAAGTGTTGCCATATGGCAAAAGAATTACCTTGTTCTGCTCAGCCCCAAAGTCAAAGAATTGAATCCCATGATGAAAAACACTGACCATCTCCAGAAAGAGAACTGATCAACTCTGATTGCAGATTGAAGTACTTATTTTTGCCTTATTTTTTTTCCTTTTGTTTCAACAGGGCTAATATGGAAATATGTTTTTGCATGATTTCACAAGTATTATTGATATCATACTGCATGGCTATTTAATGAATGGGGAGAGGCAAAAGGGAGAAGGAATTCATAACTCAATTTTTAAAAAATAAATGAATAATAAGTGTGTTTTGTTAAAAAAAATTTATAAGAAGAACTAGGTCAGAGTTCCTTCCAGAGATAGGAATCAGCCTTTTAAATTACAGCTAATAGTGAAATGAACTGCCTCTGGAAATAAGGGATTGTGTCTTACTGAAGGTCATGTGATGATAGGTTTAGAGCTAAGAGGGAGGTCATCAAATGCAACCCTGCCAAGCATTTAATGTCCCCAGAGGCAATTTGTGTTCAACTACAGAACAAACTGATCAAAATAATGTTTCTTTAAAAAAAAATACTTTCTGTCTTGGTATCTATTTTAAGTCAGAATGGTAAGTGACTTGCTCAGAATCACGCAACTAGGAAATATCTGAGGCCTTGTTAAAACCCAGGTCCTCCTGACTCCAAGCCTGGCTCTCTAGCCACTGTATCATCTACGTATCCCCAAAATGAATCTTTCTTGTGAACTTCTCAGATCATATCAACTCTCTACTCAGAAACCTTCAGTGACTTCATAATACTTATCAAAGAAAGTATAACCTCCTTATCTTGGAATTCAAAGACCATCACAATTTGGTACCAAACTGCCTTTTGAGATCTGCCTCATACTACTTCTCATTTGTGTGCTCTACATTGCAGCCAAAATGGAACTCATTATCCCTGTTCTTATCCTGCCCTCTTCTGGCTCCATGCCTTTGCTAATGTTTTCTCACATGCTTCAACAGATTCCCCATAGCCTCATTTCTACCTGTTGAAATGTGTCCCTTCCTTCATGACCCAATTCAAGGGGTGTCCCCTCCAGGAAAAACTTGTCAAGTCCCCCTAACTTTGAATGCCCTTCCTCCTTGCCTCTGCCCCAGAATCCCTCTCTTCCTCCTTTCTTCTACAACATTCTAATATAACCCAAATCTTTGACCCCCTCAAATATTAGCACCCTCCCTCCCAATCTACATTGAAGTCAAACACTTTGAATTCAGTTTTATTTTCTTCATGCAACCATACTTATATATTTGTACATATATTTATATTTATAAACATGTAAATATAATATTATATATAATCTGTATATACATGTACTAATATAGCCAGATCCCAATTACTGTAAGCAGTGAATACCCTTGAAGTAATTCAAACATGCACTATTTGAAGTTATAATTGTCATTTTATTTCAGTCTAATGGAAATACGCAGCTCAAATTTGAATCTATACTCACTGTCCTTCCTCCACCAATAGAATAAAAGTTCCTTAATATAAA
The DNA here is from genome assembly GCF_027887165.1 of Monodelphis domestica. Lineage (NCBI taxonomy): Eukaryota > Metazoa > Chordata > Mammalia > Didelphimorphia > Didelphidae > Monodelphis > Monodelphis domestica. The sequence continues at coordinate 214,812,174 of NC_077229.1, read as the reverse complement.
TGGATTGTTTTATTAATTGTATTTATAGACACAGAACCTAGCACATAGTAATCAATCAATAAATGCTTGTTAATTGAATTATTTACTGATTTCCCTCTTAGCAATTCAAATATCTTTGGACCTCTCCTTTAAGCTTATATTCTAATTTGTTTCATAGGAATTTTGTGTGTGAGAGAGAGAAAGACAGAGAGACAGAGACAGAGACAGAAGGAGACAGAGAGGCAAAAACAGAGAGACAAAGAGACAGAGACAGAGAGAGAGAGAGAGAGAGAGAGAGAGAGAGAGAGAGAGAGAGAGAGACAGAGACAGAGACAGAGACAGAGACAGAGACAGAGACAGAGACAGAGACAGACAGAGACAGACAGAGAGACAGAGAGACAGAGATTTATCTCCTGTATCGGAGGGTTGGTTTGCGTATAATGGAGAAAAAGTAGATGATCCCAGAAAGTAGAAGGAGGGTGAGATGGATACCCCCTTCAGTTTTCTTCAAATATGTCTCTCCACTAACCCTGCCTTTACTAGCCTCTTATAACTGATTAATGGGTAAACCTTTTCCCTTGGGGAAAGAGAGAGAAATCAGCTTTCTCCCCCTTCAAAATGACAAGGAAATCAATTTAAGATAACTGACAACTTTACTCTAACAAATGGTGGTTTGGGGTAAAATAAGCAAGATGTCTGCAGATTGGATTTTATAGGAAAGAAGGTAAGTCTGTCTGTCTAGTAATATCTTTCTCCCTCCCACAAAGTTGGCTTGTCAGCCTGGTCTCTAAGAGGCTCAGGATTTGGTGACCCCTGGTCTTAGCACAGCAGAGTCAATGTCCAGACTCAGGGTATCCCAGGAGCTGTGTGAGATATTCTGATGCAGTTCTTCTTCTCAGGGTTTGCCACAACTCTTGGTGTCTTTGGGGTGAAATGGTGATTCGGATCAATGAGGGGTTTGTATGGCTCAGGAGAGAAATCACTTTCAGCCTGTCACCCTTGGCTTCTCAAGATAGAGAGAGAGAGATCAACTGTCTCCCACCTGGAATCTCTCTTCCCTCAAGATTCCAAACCTCTTCCATCATCCCCTGCTGTGGATGCAACCTCTGCAAGTCTTCCAGGCTCTGCCCTTCAAAGTCTCTGGATCATTCCTCTATCACACTCCTTGTCCTCCACCAAAAATTAGACAATATACTTGTTGAGGGTAGAAACTATCTTGTATTGTCTTTTTGTCCCCAGCACCTCATATAGTATAAGCATGTTGTAGGTCCTTAAAAATATTTGCTAAACAATTAATTGATAAGAATCCTTAGAATTAATCAGTCAACCCTATATATTAAAAAATGAGACATGTTCTATTATTGTTGCTACTATTTTCCAGATATGGTCCAAAGATCATGGCCAGATTTTATTGACTGGACATTTTGGCCTGAATTTCTGACCTGGAATTGCCCTGACCCTCTGAAGTTTCAAAATCTCATAAGTCTGGGTTCCTGACCACGACAATGTAAAGTCCCAAACCTCAGGTACCTGTCACTTCTCCCTACCTTAACTAAATTCCCTGGTCACAACCCCTTCCCTGCTTAGATCCACAAACCTTGCTTCATCCTTGTCTTTGCTGTCTTCTTTGGTCTTGACAAGTGGCCTTCTTGTTTTATTATCCCTGTCAGTTCCACCCTACTTAACTAGACTTCCAGTCCTGGCAAATGCAGTTGTTTCCCAAGTCCTAGAATATCCATAGCTATAGAAAAGAAGGTCTTTCTGCCTTTGGTTGCTCTTAGTTGTTCTAGCCATAGAGGAGGGCCAAACTATAGGGTCCAGAGACCAAAGAAACTGAGCTTCCTACAAAGGACATTTCTACCAAGATGGAAAGCTTACTTGGTTTTTCATTATAAAACAGCAGCAATGACCCACTCTGCCAAAAATCTGTTATATTCAGCCATTTTCAGTCCTGTCTGATAATCTGTGACCCCATTTGGGGTTTTCTTGGCAAAGATACCAGAGTGGTTTGCCATTTCCTTCTCCAGCTCATTTTACAGATGAGAAAACTGAGGCAAATAGGGTTAAGTGACTTGTCCAAGATCACCAAGCTAGTAAATGTATAAGGTCATATTTGAACTCAGGAAAATGAGTTTTCATGACTCTAGGCCCAGTACTCCATCTACCAAGCTGCCTCACACACATATAGTCTGTATCAAATTTCTTACCTTCTCAAGGAGGGGAGGAAAAGGAAGGAGGAAAAGAATTTGGAACTCAAATTTTTTAAAATCAATGTTAAATATTTATGTTTAAATGGAATTAAGGAAAATTTAATGTTAAATACATATATACTTAAATGTTTGTATGTGTGTATATATTCCACTTCTACTTTCTACATATATGTGTGTATGTGTTTATATTCAGCTGCCTTCTCCACATAAATGTAGATAGGCATGGAGAGAGAGACAGAGAAAGAGAGAAGGTGGCAGCTGAATTGTGTTTGCTATCACCTGGCTCCATGTCCACCCAGATTGAACCTGAGTCTTATTGCTTTGGGACTTCAATTATGAGGGAATGGTGTGAGGAATATATTCGGAAATGAAGTGCTGATATCAATAAAACATGTTGTAATGATTTTTTAAAGATTAATTATGAGGAGAAACAAAAACCCAGAAAAAAACTTGGGAATGGAGTCAGTTTCAAACTTGAACTTTATTTTGAAAATTAATTGATAGTTGTGTCATATGCTGTTAGGCTTTAGTACTCACTAATGAATTTAGAATGCAATTATATAGTTCGGACACAACAAATGCTAATCATCTGAAGACTTTTCAGAAAACCTGGCTCGGTTCAGGAAATGAAGACCTCTCCTCCAGGCTGATTAATTCTGCTCTTTTCTTTCTCAACTTACTTTGGGACTACTGGCAGGATTCCAAAGCATTGATCATTTCAGATAGACAAGTGACATATTTGTTAGAGTTGAGGTTACAGAAAGGAAACATGTTTAACTTTGGTAAAAAGTCTTTAACCAAACCACTGTGAGTCAACTTTGCCTTTCCTGGGCTCAGCATGTGTTTAGACAAAGGATCAATCAATCAGCCTAAAAGGATTTGCTGCATTAAACATCTGTCTTTGCATTACACCGATAGCATCATCCATGCTCTCAAAGAGTGCAGATAACTTCATCCATCTTCTTTCTCTCTTGCTTTAGAACAGGGTTGTATTGACTTTATTTAATGTTTTTTCTTGATCTAGAAGAAGCTATTTCCATGTCACTTCCATCAGTCCTTCCAAATTTCCCAACATGAATACTTCCCAGAGTAAATGGTTCAATTTCGCTGGAGATGGTCTTGCAGGTATCTCTGACATGGCAGAAATCACATTAGATTTGGCATCAGGTGATTAATGTGTATATGAACTCCACTTCTGACACTTACTAGCTGTATGAAACCATGCACCAAACACTTCATCTTAGTCTCAGTTTCTTCTTCCATAAAATGGGGATAATGCCTATGATACTTATTTCATAGGGCTATCAGAAGACTCAAATGAGATAATGTATCTAAGCTTTGCAAACCTTAAAGGTCTACATAAATGTTAATTCCCATTGTAAATCCTTGTTTCTCCCACTTGCTATGTGTCTTCAGATAAACTACTTTATCGCTCTGAATACCAGTTTTCTCCTCATTAAGCAATATTCATATTACATACCTTATATGGTTATGGCATGACTCGAATGAGTAATTTGAGTTACCAGAAAGCACTATATGAATATAAAATACCAAAATGTACCGAGTCATGATTAGCCAGCTAGGAGGGGAAAGTCCACTTGCCTAAGTTCCCAATTAGATTTCTACTCTATACTCATTTGGTCCTTGGTTGTCAAGTCTGGCATTCACCCCATTAAGTAGTCCATGCTTCCATATTACATGCCTCAAATGGCACTCACTAAAACATCAAATGCATTCATCATTCAAGTATTTCTGAGATCTCTTTTTTTAAAATACTTTGCACTTGTCTGCATGTATTTTTATACTTATTGTGGAAAGGAAACAAGACTGACAGTTAGTGGGGGAAGGGGCAACTGGGAGTGACAGTGGGGTCTTGTGACTAGCACTTCCTTCCTGCTGGGTTGGGACTGGGTTCCTGGTGTTGGAGGAGGAAGGAGCTTGTCAGCCCAGTTTGGTGTGGTGTGCTTCTTCTTGGTTCAGCCCAAAGACACTGGCTTCTGAAGGTTAGAACTGTTCTTGTTTGCTTTCTGTCTACAGCTAAGATTCTGAATTAGACAAAACTGGACTGATATAGAGTAGACGGGAGTGGGAGAACCCTCCGCCAGCCTCTGGGGCCTGGCCTTATACTCTGAAGCTAAGGAAAAACTCCAATTCCAACCGGTTATTAAACTTTATGTTATTTGAATTCGCAGTCAGATAAGTGGACTATCTTTTCTGGTCATAGAGGGAGCTGAACTTCAGTTCAGTCATTCCAGGACAAACAGTCCTTATAAAGCAGGGGTCCCCCTGCTGCTTCCTCTCAGCAGGGGGCATCTCCCTCCTTTGCCTCACCGAGCAATATATCCTCTCTCCCCTCAACTACTCCATACCCTGCTACAGACCTCCCATTATCCCCCATTTTTCAATCCTCCCTTTCCTTTCCCAATAAATATTACATTATTTTATATACATATGTATGTGTCTCTGTTTCTTTCATTGGAATGTAAGCTCCCTCTGAACAGCAGGGATTGTTTCATTAATTGCTATTTGTATCCTCATTACTTATGGCAATGTGTGGCACCTAAAAGGTATTTAATAAATATTTGTTGATTCATTGATGGTCTGTCATTACTTAGACTTTCATTTCATTGAATGGCCCACTGCCACATTTGTGAGACCATCATTGAGAAGCAACATGGTATAGTGGACCAAGAGCAAAACTTGGGAGTCAAGAAGACCATGGTTTGAAATCTGCTTTAGGAGTATGCAAGCAAGTCCCCCAAACTACATTGGTCTTGGGTTCTTAATTTGTGAAATGGAGATAATAATGCCTATGGAACTTACCTTATAGGATTGTTTGAACATCAAATAAGAAAATGTAAATAAAGTCTTTCACAACCTTAAAAATGTTACATAAACATCCGTTTTTATCATCATGTCCCAATAAAAATGTGCCCAGATCTCCTACATTCAACATTTCTAATTATGTTGATAGGAATAACTCCTTAAAAGTGCTATTTGGGCACATGATGGGCACATGGGTAGCAAAATGTTTGTAAGTAGTTCTGATCCCCCACTTCCTAAACCTTCCCACTGACCGATGAAAACAATAATTTTTAAAAGACTTTGTTTAAGAGCCAGTGCAATTATGGAAGAGAAATCTGGGTTCTTTTTTACATTTCACATTTAATATTAATAAGGATTAATGGGCATATTGTAATTTAGAGTATAAAACACTTTCTTCGTAACCACCCACATGAAGTATATGTATTATATACTCATTTTATAGATGTGTTGGGAGAGAGACCAAGTGATTTATCCACAGTCGCACTGCTAGTGGAAACTTGAACCCAGTCTTCTGAATCGAGGTCCAATACTTTTTCCAAAAGACACATTGTCTCTCTCTATCATAAAATGTGTAGCTAAGCCAGATTTCCATTACTAGTGATGTTGCATGAGAGAGTAGAATACAATTATCTGTTGGAATGCAAAAGGCATTAATAAGTAGTCAATTTTTCATTTGTGGTCACAATGGGTATGGAACTCTTGGTGGAGAGTCTACAGCACTAATAAATGTCTCTGCTGCCCCCACCAAAAAAAAAGAAAGAAGACCATTTTATTCTGTAATAACTCAACCTGGTATAGTGGGAAGGATGTTGTATTTAGAGTCATAAAACCTAAGTTCTCATCCAAGTTCTGCCACACAAGTGGTATGTATTTGAGCAGGTCACAAACTCTCTGGGCCCCAGTTTCCTCATCTGTAAAATGAGATTTTGGATTAAATGATTTCTAAGATCCTTTTTCATTTCCAAAACTATAACTCTGTTCCTTTACTCCTTATATTATCAGACTATAGAAGCAGTTCAAATAGGCTAGAAAAGAGAAAGCTCCCAGAAGGCTTTGAGAAAGCAGTTGGCTTGATATACTTTTGAAACCCCAAAAGTGTAGCATAATAGGAAAACTTATAATTTTGTAATACTTTGAAGCCAGGGGCTTCATGAACTAGTGTTGCGCCGAGTAACATGGAACCAATGCTATTAAATCTGGGACTCCACAAGGTTTAGGTCCCACTGAGCCTGCCCTGAACATCAACATGGCAAGATGACTTTCCAAGAGCCAGATCTGTGTTGTAACGAGCCACCTGTCTCTCGCTGTTAGAACCCCAAGGGGAACAGTACCAGCCAACAAATACATTACTCGTTTTCTCCTTCTAAACTTTTCCTTGGTGGCAGATGCCAAAAGCCCCTCCAAAGGACTTCCAGAGGACAGAGAAGCTCCAGCCCCAACCTATGCCTCAGCAGGCGCTCCCAGGAGTGACCAAATCTCATTATTTTCCCTAGGCAGTCTGTTGCCAAAGAGAAGCAGGGCATTCCTCTCCTCCCCCATTCTTCTCTTTCCCCTATACCCTTTCATCTCTTATTCTAGCCACACATGATTCATTCCTGAGTTGTTTTGCAAACAAACTGGAACCCCTAGGCAATTATTACCCTCCTTTTTAAAGTTGGGTGCCAGGGATCTGCCCCTAGGGTTTGAGTTTTGCCATCCTCCTGAGGACTATTCACCCCTCCAAATCTGGGTGTTTGCCAAAGAAAGTTACTGGCTGCCTCCCACAAGGCATGTGTGGGCTGGGGGACCAAAGTGTCTAGCTTTATTATTCTATAAGAAATCAGCATTGACCTCCTTAGCCAACTCCCTAGATGATTCCTTTTATGACTTAGATTTGTGGATCCTCCCTAAGAGGCTTAAACTTCCCCCACCATTAAAGTCATGTTTCCTGATTTAGCTGTTATTCACATCACTCCAAAATTCATATTCTCCCTGCTCAGTTCTTACATGATGGAAATGTATGAGTAGCCAATCCCTCACCCATCATCCTACAATTACCCTCGTGTTGAACCCTGATACTTCCTACCTGTGTGATGAAAGGGCATCATTTCTGAACCTAAGATTCCTCATTGGTAAAACCAGAGGGTTGAGTTAGATCACCTCTGAGAGCCCTTCCAACCCTAGATTTATGACCCTATGACAATATGGCACTATGACTGTATAACCCACTCCCCTGGACTGGGAGCCAACACTAAGCACTGCTTCCTGGAGGCTGCCCTCCTTTAGACCATCCCTGTGGCCAGGAACAAGAAAGACGGAATTATTTCACTTGCAGCCAGTTTCTTCCTTGCAGGCAGCTGGCATGTCCTCTTACGTTTGATGGGCTGGGGCAAAGTGCAGTGATTCTAACAGCCTCTAAAACAGCATCCAGCACCATCCCGTGCCTTCCGGCCCACACTGCTCCTGTCTCAGTGATTACCCAGGCAGCAGTTGTATGGTAATTAGGATCCTCCTGGGCCAGCCAATCTGAGTCAATGGTGGATGCCAGCTGCTCAATCGCCAGCAACATCTTCCTGGCATCCCTTCCTCCTCGGCACTCTTCCTTTCCCGAACTCTATCCACTGGAAATATTCATTCAGGGCTAGGTCCAACTAGACCTCCCCTCTGCCACAGCAGAACTGAAGTCATTTAACTTGCATTTCAGGATCCACACCTGAGCTCATTGTGCTTGGTTGGAAAGGGCTGGCCTAGGCTGCTTGCTCTCCACAGCTGCCTTGCTACCATTGCTTCTGGATTTGCAAGGATAGTTTTAACACCATACCAGGGATCCCTTTATTTGTTGGTTTAACCATAGAAACCCCAAATCCTTGACTACTAGAGTTTAAGGGGGCCTTAGTGGACATCTGGTCAATCTTGTGTTTCTCAAAACTATGGCATCCTAGCATCCAAAATAATTTGAATGGTAGTTGTGTATAAAAATTTCAATCCCAGCAATTTTTTCCCTTGAAAATGTCAAATGAATAGTATCACAGAATAGCATCAGGCCCAGGAAGTTTTGGGTTCAAGATCCATCTCTAATATATAAAGGCTATATGGTCCTGGTTACTTAACTTTTTAATAATCAGAGCAATTCTTTAAGGCTATAAGTTTCAGAGAAGGTACTGATTTGCCCCTACAAGAAAACTCCATACCAATACAATCACAGATCTAGTCTCAGTCCCTAAAATATTAATTAAAATTATGTATATTATATATGTAATAATAAATTAATCGTTTTTAGCACATAGACAATTTTTCTTTTTGATTAAGTAATGTCTTTAGTCTCTTTTCATCCTAAGTATAGTTTACTATCCCAAGACCCTTTCCAAAACAAGCAACATCAAGATGTTTCAAGTCAAAAAGTGCTCTATAGATGAATTAGTTGGGGAATTTCAGTCTAGACCAACCCTTGATTGGTCAGATGTAGAAATTGAGGCTCAGAGTGACTGAGAATTTCCCAAGATATATTAACTTCTATGGGTTGTTGTCACTCAGTCATTTTTTACAGTTACATCTAACTCTCTGTGGCCCTATTTGGGATTTTCTTGGAAAAGATATTGAAATATCTAATAAGACACCTAATAAGTGTCTGAGACCAGATTTGAACTTGGAGAAAATGAGTGTCCTTACCCCAGGCTCCCCACTCTCTATACTGTGCTACCTAGGTGCTGTGTGTATGGTGCTTTAAAGTTTGCAAAGTGCTTTAGTCACATTATTTCATCTAAAACTTACAACAGCCCTATGAAGTGAATACTATAAATAATATCCCCATTTTATAAATGAGAAAACTGAGGCAAACATGGTGAAGTGACTTGCCTAGGATCATACAGTTAGTAAATGCCTGAGGTCAGATTTAAGCTCATGAAGATGAGTCCTCCTGAATCCAGATCCAGAATTTTATCCAATGGGCTACCTATCTGCCCAGGGATTAAAAGTAACTGAAATAATACTCATAAATGAGGAAGCTGAGACTCTGAGATGGCATAATAGAACCCAAGACTCCTGAATTCCAGGCCATGAGTTCTTAGTGGCATCTTTCTTCTACTTATCCCTGAGATGTGTTCGATGTGATCTCTTACTCTCTGAGGTTTTCTAACTCTTTGAGTCATTGAAAGAGAAAGGGAAGATAGATCAGAGACAGATAACTCAGTAGGTCTGAGAAAGTTCTTCCCTACATGCCTTTCCTTGGTTTACCATTCTTCTGCAGGATGAAGCTGTTATATCTCACAAGGGACAAAAGATATTTTCACCTTCCCAACCTGCTTATGGCTCACCGTATTGGAAATTTTCATAAACATTTCTCTCCAGGGCAAAAACTCATCTTACTAGAAGAAGGTAATGTCTCAAAGGAAAAAAAAAATCAAATTTGGGGATAGCTAAGTAGCACAGTGGTTAGAGAAACAGTCCTGGAGTTGGGAGGTCCTGGGTTCAAATCTGATCTTAGACACTTCTTAGCTATGTGACCCTGGGGAAGTCACTTAACCACATTTGTCTAGCCTTTGCTACTCTTCTGTTTTAGAATTGATACTAAGACAGAGGGTAGAGGAAGAGAGGAGAGGAGAGGAGAGGAGAGGAGAGGAGAGGAGAGGAGAGGAGAGGAGAGGAGAGGAGAGGAGAGGAGAGGAGAGGAGAGGAGAGGAGAGGAGAGGAGAGGAGAGGAGAGGAGAGGAGAGGAGAGGAGAGGAGAGAACACACCAGCATCTGCCCAAAGACCTCTAGTAATAGAGAACTCATTGCCTCTTGGGTAACTAAGGTTACTAACTCATTACATTTTAGAGCAACTCTAATTGTCAGAAGATTCTCTGGTCTGCCTCCTTTTAACATCCATTCTTTGGTCCTAGTCCTGCCCTTCAGAAGCCAGGCTTATGACATAGGAGTCCTTATATAAAGTATGTGCAAACAAAATTATATAAAATCTTTCCCCAATTTATCCTTCCCCCCTTCCACCAATTCTCTCTCCATCATCTCTGAATCTGTCTCTCTCTCTGGCCCTGTCTCTCCATCTTTGTTTCTCTGTCTCTGTCTTTCTCTATCTCAATCTCTCTGTCTCTCTCAATCTTTGTCTCTGTCTGTCTTTGTTTCTGTCTCTGTCTCTTTGTGTGTCTCTATCTCTGTCTCAACCTCTCTGTGTCTTTCTCTTTCTGACTCTGTCAATCTGTTTGTTTCTCTTCCACTCCATTCCCTTCCTGGCTTATTCCTTCTATGAATTACAATTATCATGATGACTAACTTACTCAAGGCTTCGAGAATCTTATAAAAATGTTTTGTGGTTCCATCTTTCTAACTTTACAATGTTAATAATCCCTTTAGACCTATAAAAATGCTTATTAAACCAACACTGGAATTAATAGAATGTGTAGTCTCATCCAATCTAGGAAACAACTCTATTATTAGTATTAGGATTACAGTCAGTGAGCTTTTAATTCTTTCATTAAGGGGGCAGTGTCAAATTAAAAACATGGCAGTCCCACTCCTACCCTTGGGGACCTATCTAAAGCTCTCCTTGTGAAGAACAAAATGTCATTAATATATATTTTTAGCATCCAACTTTATTATTCTATATTAATGAGTCTCTAAAACTAGCTACAAGCAGCTAGGTAGTGCAATGGATAGTGAACTGGGGCAGGAGTCAGAAGACCTGAGTTAAATCTGATCTCAAACTCTTAATTCGCTGTGTGATCCTGGACAAGTCACTTAACTATCTGCCTCAGATTTCTCCTCATCTATAGAATAAGATGGAGAAGGAAATGGCAAACTGCTCCAGTATCTTTTCCAAGAAAACCCCAAATGAGGTCACAAAAAGTTGAACATGGCTGAAAAATGACTGAACAAGGACAAAATGGATGGGATGGACCAGATGTCCTTTGAGGTCCTTTCCAGCTCTGGATCTGGAATGCTACTTTACAATCAACCTTCCTGCTTCTTCCTGTTGTGAGTCTTGGCTTCCAAAACCTATGTTAAAAGGTGGCCAAGTCTTAAAGGATGCTGAGAGAGCTGATGTTGAGTTCTTTAAACTCCACAAATGCACACACATGACATTGTTTCAGGGTAAAACAATTTCTTAAATTGTTATGCCATCAGCTAAGTTGTGAGCAATCCCAGTTTCATTTTATTTATTCATTTTTATAAAACCCCTATCTCCACTTTGGCTAAAATGAATAAATAAACATTTATTAAGTGCCTACTACTTGCCAGACACTGCTAACTGCATTACAAATAATATCTCATTGGATCGTCATAAAAACCCTGGGAGGTAGGTGTTATTATCCCCATTTTACAGAGAAGAACACTGAGGCAAATAGAGATTAAGTGACTTCTACAGGGTCAGACATCTAGTGAGTATGCCTGAGGTTAGATTTGAACTCAGGTCTTCTTGACTCAAGTTCTGCTCTGCTGCCTTACTGTCAGCCAAAAGAAGCCTTGGACTTTCATAGGCTATGCCTATGGAGGGCAAGCTCAATCAGAACCTGAAGGGCAGAGTAGGATCTTGTTAGACTATGAACTCCATGAGGACAGGGTCTCTCCTTTGCCTCTTTCTGTATCCCCAGAATTTAGTGGTGCCTAGCACATAGTAGGAGCTTAATAAATGTTTACTAACTGATTATTGACTGAGAATAAATTATTCTAAACTCATTGCCAAGTTAGTTAGAGAACGATACATTTTTTTTTTGCCCCAAGAACTATGGCAAACAGGATTGAGGACTGTGTCAGTGAATGGATTTGATTCTAAAAGAGACCACAAAGGCCATCAAGTCCATTCCCACTCTCGTTTGACAGACGAGGAAACTCAGGACAGGAGAATTACAAATTACTTTATCAATGTCACTTAATTATTAAGTAACAGTGAAAGGAATTGAATCCAGGTGCTCTGACTCCAGATCCTATGATATCTCCATTGTACCAAGCTATATCATGCTTGTGGGTTATCCTTAAGATAAGCCTCCCCCTAAAAAAATTTCATTTCAGGATTAACAATAAAATGCCATAAGACTTGCAAAGTACTTTAGATGTTTTCTCCTTCTACCTTCACAGCAACTGGATAATTTTAGAATACCTCCCCTTTGAATATGCCCAGAAAATCACACTGACAAGAAATTCCAGGAGTTAAAATGGAGTGCCAGCTCAACATGAACCAATCAACCAAGTAATTTGGTAGCCAAAAGAAGAACTAATGTGATAGCAATACAAGTAGAACTTTCCAGAGTAAGGAAAGTTAGAATCTTCATGTTCTTTGTCCTGTTCAAGGCATCTTGTGAAGAATTATATGTAATTCTGCAATACAGAATAATGTTGGTAGATAAAGGTGACAAAGATGGTGAGGGGATTTGAGACCATGGCAGGTCAGTTGAAGAAAATGGACACGTTTAGCCTGCAGAAGAGGCTTGGAATCATAAACTTAGAGCTGGGAAGGACCATAAAAGTCATCTAGTCCAACCCCCTTCATTTTACAAATGAGAAAAACAAGGATGCCAAGGTTTTGTCCAGTCACACAAGAAATAAACTGTTCAAGTCAGAATTTGAACCCCAGTATTCTTGTAAGCTACAAATAAAAGTACTTGATTTCATTCTAATACACCCCATTACTTCAGGGACAGAGGAGACCTAACAGCTGTCTAGAAACATTTGAAGAGTTATCATGTGAAAGGGAAATTACATTTGTTCTGCTAAACCCCAGAGAGCAAAACTAGGACTAATGAGTAAAGAAAGCAAATTTTAGCTCAAAATAACAAAAAAATTTCCTAAAAGTTGCAGTTGTCTAAAAATACCACGGATTGTTTCAGGGGGTGGTTGAGTTTTCCATCACTAAAAGTACTGAAGAGAAGTCTTGATGACCATTTTGTTAGAGGAAAATTTCCCAATTTAATATCTGGACCAGGTGACTGCCAGGTGACCTGGTAAATTCTGCTCTTTAAATTACATGCAAGAGCAAAAGATCATGTGCATACTTGAGAAATGTGGATATATGAAACAGAAATATTCCTTGGACTCCCGACCTTGTCAGTTTAACCATTCTTGCATCCTATGAGCTTCCATGAATATTTTGCAATTCAGCATTTCTTCCAAAAACTAAAGTTAGATCATCATGTGATTCTGCATCTGTCCAATCATACTTATACTACCTACATGTGTAAAGTTAATTAATTAATTTTCCTGTGGCTCTTCATAACCTTAAAATGCTATGCATAGTCAACATAACCTATACAAACCATTTACTGCCTGGAGAGGAGAGGGAGAAGGGAAGGAGAGAATCTGAATTGTAGAATGTCCAAAAACAATTGTAAAAAACTAATTTCTACATGTAATTTTTTTAAGTAAATTTTTTAACAAAAATAGTAGAGTAGTGATAATGAATATAAATTCACAGTTTCATATGCCTTTTGTGTGTTTTATTCTGCTATTGGAAATATTCCCATTTTGGGTTTTTCATGCTTTTTAAAAATAAAAAATGAATTTAAAAAACAAAAAAGTATGCATTTTCCTTCTACAAGAACTATGGCAAACAGGATTATGATCTGTATCAATGGATGGAGTTGACTCTGCCTAGTCTCAAAGTACTAGAATAGAATGATCTAGTGTTAGAAAAGACCTCAAAGGTCATCAAGTTTATGAAATAAAAACAAAAAAAATTCTATGCATAAGTGAGCTGTAGTGATCGTTATATGAGATACATTGGAACTCTAAAATTTAGGTGGTTCCCTTACCTAATGGAGCTTATACCTTTCAAAACTATACTAATTTCTATAGCTGTCAGGAGGAATAATAACAATAGCTAATTTTTATCTAGCACTTATCATGCATCAGGAATGTACTAAGCACTTTACAAATATTCTCTCTTTTGATCCTCACACAACCCTAGGAAATAGGTGCTAATAGGAAGCTCATTTTACAGATAAAGAAACAGAGGCAAACAGCAGTTAAGTGACTTGGCCAAGATAACACAGCTAGTAAATTTCTGAAGCCATCTTTGAATTTGAATCTCCCTAACTCCAGTCCCAGTGTCCTATCCACTATACCACCTATATCTATATATACCTATATATATATATGTATATATATACCACCTATACCTATACCACCTAGCTTCCCACATAGGCATATGTAGGATTATCAATTCTATGGGCAGGAAACCAATTATACTAAAATCTTGACAGTATTTTTTAACTTTTTAATATAATATTTTCTTTTTCCCCAATTACATATAAAAATAATTTTTACATTCTTTTTCTAAAATCATGAGTTCCAAATCATTAATTTTTTAAAGCAAGTTCATGTATTCCATGTTGTGACACAGTCCTAACCCACCACTTACCCTCTTTATAGTAGTAGCAGGGGTGAGTTTAGAACATCTTTTGCTGACAGCTAAGCAGATTCTTCTGATCATAGGAAATTAGGAAGCAATTTTTAGAGCTGGGACTCACTGGACTAAACTCTAGATGACAATTCTAGCCACCAGCATTTATTTAAGAAGGACATATTCATAAGCTGAAGAGAGTTTATCTCTTGTTTTACCTAACTGTCCCATTTAGAAATTAGTTATCTAGAAGTAGTGTCTGAGCTCTTTTGGTGAACAAAGGAAGATAAACTGGAACTGTATTTTAACCTTTTCCATTTAGATGTACATATAATGGTAGGCAATCTTCTCATTCATCACGTTTTCAAAGGGCTCACCCTAAAGCTATCTTTCTCACACAGTTTGACCAGCACTAAAGATGCAGCAAAAAGAGAATAAGAGTTAGAAGGTCAGGACCCCAGGTTCAAATCTTGACTCTGATATTTATTATCCATGTGATCTGAGGGAAATCATTTAACCTCTCTTTTTGTTGTCATTATTCAGTCACGTTAGATTCTTTATGACCGCATTTGGGGTTTTCTTGGTAGAGATACTAGAGTGTTTTGTCATTTTCCTTCTCTAGCTCATTTGGCAGAGGAGGAAACTGAGACAAACAGAGTTAACTGACTTGCCCAGGGTCAGGCAGCTAGAGGCCAGATTTGAACTCAGAAAGATGAGTGTTTCTGCCTCTAGATCTAGATCTCTATCCATTGCACCTCTGAGCTGCCTCATTTGTAAAATGAGGGAATTGGACTAGTTGGCCTCTGAGGTCTCTTCCAGCTTTAAAAATGTGCTGTGATCCTGCCATCAACTAGTCAACACACATTTATTAAGCACTTACTGTCCACCAGGCATCATTCTAGATACTAGGAGTCCAAGTATAATGAATGAAACAATCCCCATTTATAAAGAGGCTTGCATTCTAATGGATAACACAACAAACAGGTATATGAGTATAGAAAACGAATAAACATTAAAAAAAAAAAACATAGACCCGCTAAAAAGCCCGAGAAAGCCAATTGTGTGCTATTTCCATTTTTGGTGAGGATGGATGATTCCAGACGTCACCAGGGAAAGCCTTGGAAGCAGAGCAATTCCATGTAGTTGCCCTCCCTCTCGTGGCTAAAGGAAAGATTGCAGATCTGCCGGCGGCGGCGGCGGAGCTCACTTGAGAGGAACGCTGGCTGGGGCTCCTGATCCCCAAGTAATTTATGCTAGGCTAATACTAGTCCCTCTGTCCTGGGTTATTGAACAAGGAGCTTCACAAGGCCTCGGCCGCCTGCTTCATCAGAACATTTTGCTTGTTTATAGCGATCGTGGCACTTCTAAAAGACCATATGTCCTTGCCACACGGCTTGGCAAGGCTCCCCCAGTGTTTACCAAATCTATTTTGTATCCCTTGCTAATAATAGTCCAGTGGGTCCCTCGGCAGAGTGTTGGAGACTGAAGGTTTCTTGTTTCTGCTGTTATTCCGTGTTCCGCCTTCAGCATGTGAAAGCCTTCTTGGTGCCTGTGAAAGGGCTAACAGAGCTCAAAGTTTCCCCAACGCTGTTATTTTGGGAAGCGTTTATTTCCAGGGCGAAAACTGCACTCTTTTGACAAGTTAACATGGTGCGAGGTTCTGCACTTTGTCATATGCGTGCTTTAATTAAACTATTTCTTGTCAAAGAAACTTTCCAATTTGATTATAGTTGGGTGCAAACCATTTCTGCTATCTGCTTCCTGATCAGTCTGAGCTTACTTGATTGTGGGCTAGTTGTAAGAGCAAACTATAGTCATCAACCAGGTATGTGAGGGGCCCGCAAAGCCAGGTTATAACTGAAAAATGCCATCAAGCAATTGGTTCCAGGTTTCCTGCTGTTTACAGGGCAATGAATAATAAACTAGCTTGAATTATTGATTTCACTGAACTATTCTCCTGTTTTGGCGTCATGGAGACACATCCACCATCATTTATTTCCCTAGTTTCATACATACCTGGAAATCAGTCACTGTCCAGTCTTTGGTTTGAGACTCCTCCAAAACATTTGGGGAGAATGTGACCTATGAAACTGGGTAACCAGCTGTCCCTCTCCCAATCAACCCCTTCTCCCCACAAATCAGGTTTTTAGATTTACCACTTTTTTACCACATTTTACCATTTTTAGTATAGAAAAAGAAAAAATGGGAATAAGTACTGACTCGTATCATAAGAGCAAGAAATAGTCAAATCTGGCCTCAGACACTTCCCATCTGTGTGACCCTCTGTGTGACCCTGGACAAGTCACTTGACCCCCATTGTCTAGCCCTTACCACTCTTCTGCCTTGGAGCCAATACCCAGTATTGACTCCAAGACGGAAGGTAAGGGTTTAAAAAAATTTTTTTTTCTTAAAGAGCAATAAATAGTGCTCAGAACAAGGGAGTTTAAAAATGCCACATTCTGAATTATAATGTATTGGACACTAGAGGAGGTCTTGGGTGTTGGGTACTGGAGTTTGAGTTTTTTAACAGACTTCAAATCCTTTTATCTACTCACTATACCATCTAGCTTTCCTGTCCATCCATTTCAGACATTGAAAACCAGTGAGAGAGGGGAGAAAAAAAGGAATATGTATTTTTGGTCATAAATAATGTAAGAATTTTTCTTTTTTACAGATTTTTATAATTTATTACCTATTCATAACAAGTCATATGTATTATATTATTATGTTATATTATGTTAAATATAAAAAATGAAATTAATGGTACCAAAAATATCTTCATATCTAAACATTTTTACTAAAGTAGTTTCTATTAATTCCTTTAATTCTCAGAGGTAAATGTAGAATGTGATTTTAAGGAGTAGGGAATAAAGGATGGAAATTCTGAGACTTTGAGCTATTTCTTTGAACTTTTTTTTAAAAAAGTAGTCTTCAGTATTGGGAAGCCCTAAGAGAAAAGGGGTTGGTTTGGAGAAAGTTTGTCCTCTATTATGACTATGTTTAGATGGAGGGAAAAAGTCACAATGACTGTACTGGTGCCAGAAAAATTAACAACAGCCCTCCATGGTGGTGAGTCAGCTCCTATGGGGTGTAGTTGTAACTCTAGGAAATTTGGATGGAAGCCAAACTGAAGAGAGTCGTGTATCTCTCAAGGTTTGGAGAATATCATAACGACCGTTCCAAGGACAAAAACTACCTAGCATAAAAGAAGCAACTACAAAGAGCAATAAGTTTATGGTGATTACGAAAAGAAAAATTTGACAAAGCTTCTATGTGTGCCACAGCAGCTCAAGGGCCAAACACAACCCCACCCATCTACTCCTGAGTTATTTTTCCATTTGGATTCTTTTTTTATGTTACTGCTAAGTCTTTTCAGCTATATCATCTCTGCTGTTATTATATCTTTCAGAGAATCATGAATGACTTTCACATCATCATGAAGGGTGACGTGTTGCAGGAAAAATTTTAAGGTATCCTTTTTCCTTAGAAAATCAAATATGTAACCATCAACAATAAGGGCAGTGAAATATTTTATTCTTTATGTTTTTCATCAACTATGTAACTGTAAAGATGGTGTCCACTAAAAACTATCATTTGTGATTCCAACCTGGCTTTTCCTTTTTCATTTCTTTTTAAAGGATGCCCTTAGTCCAGGTACTGGGGATGCAATTATAAGGAATGAAACAATCCCTTTTCTCAAGGAGTTTATACTCTGTTAAGAAAATGCATAAGTAAATACAAAAATTTTTAATAGAATAAAATGAATATAAAAAGAATAAATATAACAAATGAAAGGTAGGTAAATATGAGGCAGTTTGGAAGGAGAGACACTAGCAGTTAAGAGGACCAGAACAGGCTTCATTAGTTTTCAAATTTCCTCCTTTGCATTACTCTATGTACACATATAGCTTCCATGTCAATATTCCACAAAACTTGCTTTGATCTTTAAAAAAAATGAACCAAATCATCATTCTAATTACCACTATAGTCAACTACTGTAGGCTGTGATCAAGAAACTGAGTCATTTTACTTTGAAACCATTTTAGTTTTTCCATAGTGTTTCTACATAAAGGAATGAAGAATTAGTTAAGAACAATGGCATTAATGCATATCTGCAAAGCACAAAGTAAGGTAAGAGACTGAAAAATGTACAGTGAATTGGGACAGACTATGGCAGTGTCAGCAGCAACAAACATGGAGGCCCAAGGCTGGGAGAGAACTCCTGGACATTGGGAATAAGAAGGAAGGAAGGAAGGAAGGAAGGAAGGAAGGAAGGAAGGAAGGAAGGAAGGAAGGAAGGAAGGAAGGAAGGAAGGAAGGAAGGAAGGAAGGAAGGAAGGAAGGAAGGAAGGAAGGAAGGGAGGGAGGGAGGGAGGGAGGGAGGGAGGATTTATTGAGTGCACACTCTGCCAGCACTATACTAAGCACTCTACAAATATGATCTTATATCAACAACAAGCTTGTGCAGTAAGTACTATTATAATTATCATTTTATAATTAAGGAAACTGAAGCAAGACAGAGGTTAGGTGACTGGCCCACAGTCACACAGATAGTAAGTGCCATTTCTGAGGCTGGATTTTAAAGTCAGGTCTTCTGACCTCAGGTCCAGAGCTCCATTCATTGACCCCCTAGCTGCCATTTGAGGAAAGCTTCATGCAGGAGGGAAGGCTGGAAGTGGGCTGCAGGGACTATCTAGACTACTAAATGAATTAGAACAAAAGCTCTGAGCTGGGAGGTAAATCTAGCTATCAGAAATGATCTACTCCAATCTTTACTTGATCCATGAATCTCTTTCCTAGAAAATATCTCCAACAAGTCTTTCAGCCTCCAATACAAAAACAACAAAAATAAACAAATGAAACCCTCTTTCAAATACAGTTTTAATCATGACAAGTGGAGTTCCTGGTCCTGGTCTTCTGAGCACGTGGCAAAAAAAAAGTCTAGGACAAAGGTGTCAAATCCATTGCCATTGCAAAATTCCCAAGTGTGTCTCATCCATATTAAAGTGTATCTGGGAAATGTATAACAAAATAAATAAAAATACAGCTCAGCATGGAAAATGATAATTTGTGGTTTTCTATGGGATTTTTCCCCAAGTTTTCTAAGTCAAGATCCTTCCACGGGCATCCATATTCTATTTGAGTTTGACATCCTTCATCTAATATTTGGGAGAACTGGATGAAAGCCTGAGGTGTGCCATTATATGGCTTTGGGGAAGTCACATCACATCTCTGGACCTCAGTCTCCCCCTTTATAAAATGGAGGAATTGACCTCAATGAGCCTCAGACCCCTTTCATTTCTAAATTTATGACCATGTGATCTTCGGTTCTAACATTCTATTTGTCTGAGTCCTCTGCTCTCTGCTCCCAAAGTCCACACCTGCCCACCTGAAGCACAGAACAGTCAACATCAGACTGAGTAACTGGCATTAGAGAGACTGCACAATGAGCTCAGAACAAAGTTTATTCAGGAAGTTATCATACCCTGCTAATCTAACCAGATCTTATCACCATCTTGAATTTAATTGGGGATACTAGAACTGAAGAGGAAAGATACATGATGAATGAACTCAAGAGAGCACTTCATTAGATGGTTAGGGATAAGGAGATATGCGTGACCATTTGGAAGCAGAATTTGGAATTAAAAGAAGAAATTATTTAAAAACAGAAATAGAAAAGAAAGAAAGAAAAAATAGGTTCAAATTCCAATGCAAACAGTCCCAAAACAACATAACAAAAATCAACAAATAAAAGATGATAAAAATGACTAAACAAAGCAATTTTTAAACTTAAAATGTGAAATAGATTTCTACTAAAACTAATGAACAGGCCTAGGCTCCCTTATACACTTTTCTTGGAGAAAACATCTACTAGGTCCTACCTGATTCAGAATTCTCTTCATGTGATATAGACAAATAAGTCTGGGAAGAAAAAAAATGGTGGCCAAACCCAATAGAAGGAGTTATCAATGAAAATTTAAAAATACAAATTAAAAGTAAATTAAAATAACAGGTACGGCAACTGAGTGGTTCAATGGATAGAGAGCCAGGCCTGGCTACTCCCTTGAACTACATCTAAAAGGAAGAGAAGGGCTCTGTGAGGTGGTAATTAGGACAGAGGGCATGTTAGTGTGGGAGAACAGTCTGGTGAAAGACTTAGAGATTAGTGATAGAACATGAAGTGTAAAGAAGAGGGAGAAGTGCAGGTTGACTGGATTGGCTAGAGCAGAAGGGAATATTATCCAATGAGATTGAAAAAATAGATTGGAGCAAGCTTGTAAATTACTCTAAAACTCAACATTAAAGTGTATATTTTATGCTAGAGGCAAAAGGAAGCTACTGGAGTTGACTTAGTAGATGCTTGTGCTTAGGAAAAACCCCTTAGACAGCATGGCATATACAAACTGGAGTTTAAGGAAGCTGTAGTGGAAAAAACAAGTCAGAAAGCCAGACAGGGCCCTGAACTAGGAGTTCATTGTGGGTAGGCTACCCAAAGCTTGTTAGTTTTCATAAAAGGATAACAGGCTCTTGAGTGGAGATTTGTGGGAAGTTAAAAGAGCTACAAGACTCCCAGTCCATTAACTTTCACTTTCTCCTGAGAGAAAAGAGTAATTTCTACTCTGTTCACTTTGGTCCTGATTCATCATCCTTTAGCACATAGCATTTCAGCAATGGTTAGGTCTTATTCTAGAAAAAGAAACCCAGACATGCCTCCCTCCTTCCCACTTGTATTTAAATCCAACCTTACACACTTACTAGCTTGCTTTGAGACCATGAGCAAGTTATGTGAACTGTCGTTCCTCGTCAGTGAAATGGACAGGAGAATAGAGCCTGCCTCCCAGGGTGGGTGTGAGGATAAAATGAGATATTTGTAAAATGCTTTGTAAAACTTAGAATGAACATACATGCTTAGTTGTTACTATTATTATTATTTTGTAGCAGCAACAGTAGCAGCAGCAGCAGCAGTAATAGCAGCAACAGTAGGGAAAGTATAATAGTAGAATAGTAGGAGTTATTAGAGTAGTAGTTGTATGGGGTGTTTAGGGAGGAGTAGTATCTCTGGTATGGACGGCTTGTCCTGCCCTCCTAGGGCAGCTCTCCAGCCTCTGACCCCCACCTGACACCCAGCTCTCACTTGTGGCTCCCAGTAGCTGCTAGCATGTGGCAGCGGCCACACCCCGGGCAACGGCTTCGACAGGCCAGCTAAACCTTGTGAATCGGCTCATCGACCCCTGGTGAACCAGGGCTTTGCTCACCCAGCATGTGAAGACTGCTTCAGCCAAACATATGGAAGAAACCAATAAGAAGGTTCAACAGCTGAGAGGGCGACGCAGCAAAGCACTGTGGAGTGCTTAGGGCGTGTTGGAGCACAAAAGACAACATGGCCATCCAATGCAGCTGAGGAAGTCTCCAGGTGTAATGATTTTTCATGCCACTGGACCCAGGCTTCCAACGCCGAGAGAGTGGGACTGTCTCTGTGCATCGACTTTTCCACTTAAATCTCCTTCACACACAAGTGTTTTTGTGCACACTCATCTATCATAGATGAAAACGCACAAAGACAATCGTCATCCTCGGTTACCGAGAGACTACTACTATTACTAAAGTTGTAGTAGTAGTACTGGTTACTATAGTAATATCAAGAATAGAAATAGTAGCAATTGTTGTTATTAGAGAAACTGTAGTACTAGGAATAGCCATTATGATAGTTGTTGTTGTAATAGTCAAAATAATAGTAATTGTTGTTATAATAGTACTTGTATTAGTAGTAGTTCTTGTTATTGGAGAAACTGTAGTACTAGTAATAGTCATTGTAGTAGTAGTTGTAATAATCAAGATAGCAGTAATTGTTATAATAGTTGTATTAGTAGTAGTTGTTGTAATAGTCAAAATAGTAGTAGTTACAAAAATCAAAGTAGTGATTGCTGTTATAATAGTAGGTGTATTAGTAGTTATCATAGTCAAAATAGTAGTAATTGTCATAATTGTATTAGAAGTACTAGTTGGAATAATCAAAAGAATAGTAATTGTTGTTATAATAGTTGTATTAGTAGGAGTAGTTGTAATTATCAAAAGAGTAGTAGTTATAATAGTTGTAGTTATAAAAATCAAAGTAGTATTTGTTATAATAGTAGGTGTATTAGTAGTTATAATTGTCAAAATAGTAGTAATTGTTGTTTTAATAGTTGTATTAGTAGTACTAGTTATAATAATCAAAATAGTAGTAATTGTTGTTATAGTAGTTTTATTAATAGTACTAGTTATAATAATCAAAATAGTAATTGTTATAGTAGTTGTATTAATAGTACTAGTTATAATAATCAAAATAGTAGTAATTGTTGTTATAGTAGTTGTATTAGTAGTACTAGTTATAATAATCAAAATAGTAGTAATTGTTATAGTAGTTGTATTAGTAGTACTAGCTATAATAATCAAAATAGCAGTAATTGTTGTTATAGTAGTTGTATTAGTAGTACTAGTTATAACAATCAAAATAGTAGTAGTCGTAATAGTAGTTGTATTGGTAGCAGTAGTCATTGTAGTAGTACTAATAGAAAAAGTGATAGTTGTTATGTAGTAATTGTAGTAGTAATGCTGGCATTAGTCATTATAGAAGCAGTAGTGATAGTGGAAGTGGTAGTAGTTGTTTTAGTAGTAATGGCAGAAGTAGTTGTGATTGTTGTATAGTAGTAGCATAATAGGATATAGTCGTTCTATAGTAAAAGTAGGTCTAGTAATAGTAGAAGTTCTTGGAGAATGTAAACCTCAAATTTCCTTAGACTTATAATTGTTGAAAATTTCACCATTGGGATATTTCATACTTGGAAAATTTCTTACTGATAGTCTATTGGAATGGGAACTCCATTGGCATGGGAGGTTCCTTCTCTTCCCTTCTTAAGATTACTTTAGGACAAAAACCCTTTGCTGAACAATGGAAAGGACTTTGACCTATGCTTGAGCATAGAACAGGAATTTCTTTGAGTCTTGATTGATTTTAGAATTGATACAATGGAGATACTCCACCCTATTCAGTCCTAATAGGATTGAGTAAGGGCTGCAGCCTAGATCAAAATTTAATTATTCCAATCTCTACCATACTCAAGTTAACAGGATTTAGAAAGGGCTGGAACAAAGGAGTAAAGATTTAATCATTTGAAAAATATGACCTTCAACAGACATGTGCAAAAGCCAGAAACCTCTGGGCGGTCCTGGGTTAAGCGAGAGCCTCCATTGACAGGGAAATTGATGAAGAGAGATTGGTAGATGTGAGGACTGAGGGGAGGCAACTTGGATGGTTTCCTTAAAGATAGGAGGGTCTGGAGACTCGAGGAGAGAGGATTGAGTTTTTGGTCGGTGTGGTTCCTGGGCTCTGAGGAAGCTTGCTCTGAAGGAAGCTGAAGGTGGGGGCCTCTGAGACTGTTTCTCCATTTTGGACACGTGAGTGAAAGGGACTGATCTCCTTTCTTTGCCCCAGCTATCTAAGGGCTTGGGCCTTTTGGCCCAGCCTAAACAGAAGGGGTATTTAAGCCCTATTCCCTTCTCTCCCCTTTCTCTCTATATATATATCTCAAATTCCTTTCTTGCTCCTATTGTAATTAAACTCCAAAAAAAGGCTGACGGCTGACTTGAGTTTTTTCATTTAGGAATTACATAGCTGATTCCTTGGCGACCTTAAATTAATATATATCAGTCTTTTAAAGTGATTCCCTTGTAACATTGTGGCTGACCACACGGGAGTCTAAAGAATTCTCTCAATAAAACTTTTTCCTTGCCTTTTTACTATACTGTTTCACCACTTAGTCCTTTTTTTTTAAAAAAAAAAAACTTGGCTTAAAGACACAGCTGCTAGAACACGTGAGTATAAAAAACTTTTTCTCTTTTCTCCTTAAGTTAAATTGGAATCAGCAGTTTTTTCTTTTTCTTCCCTTTAATCTTAAGGGACAGCTGGGTAGCTCAGCAGATTGAGAGCCAGCCCTAGAGGCAGAAGGTCCTGGGTTCAAATCGGACCTCAGATACTTCCCAGCTGTGTGACTCTGATAGACAGAAAACAGCTGTTTTTAAATCTCAGCAACAGGACTCTAAAGTCCTGGCTGGAAGAACTGTTTCTAAATATCCTTTCCCTTAAGGAACAACTTCCTGGATTAAAAAAAAAAAAAAACCCTGTGGAAAGTTTGTTGCTTTGCCCTGCTCCCCACGTGTTTTGTGAAATTACAAAATATACATATAAAAATGAGTACTACATTCTTTGACAATTATATGGCAGCTGAAGAAGTAGGGGCATTGAGGAATGAAGGATACCTCCAAATTTTTATATTAATAGGTACTGTCATTTTTGTACTCCTCAATACTATATTTAGAGATGAAAAAATAAAAAATATTGAGGATAAAATAAAACAAAATGAGGATAAAATAAAACAAAATGAGGATAAAATAAAACAAAATGAGGATAAAATAAAACAAAATGAGGATAAAATAGAAAATATTGAGGATAAAATAGAAAATATTGAGGATAAAATAGAAAAAATTGAGGATACAATAGAAAAAATTGAGGATACAATAGAAAAAATTGAGGATAAAATAGGAAATATTGAGAATAAAATAGAAAAACTTGAGGATAAAATAGGAAATATTGAGAATAAAATAGGAAATATTGAGGATAAAATGGGAGATATGGAAGATAAAATAGGAAAAATTGAGGAAAAAATGCAAGCCCAATTAGAAGATCTAAAATGTTTCTTACAGGATCAATGGGCAAACACCCACTCTACCAGAAACAGACCTGTTTCTGAACCTTTGAATGAGGAAATTTCCTTCCCTGAAATAGAGATGGAAAACACCTTCCCTATAGCCCAGTTAACAGACTGCTTCTCTCGTGCAGTGCAAATCTTGTCTGAATTTAATCCCCAAAACCCTTCCCCTGCAATCCCAGCTTCTCATGTTCCTTCTCCTACAGAAAACCAAATTCCAATGCAAGGGAGATCTTGTCCTCCTAGAGAAACCTGTCCTTGTCAAACTGACCCACAGGTGCAAAATTCAACTAGAGGCCTGTTTCCTCTAAGAGAAGTACCTGAAATAGGACGAAATGGGGATGTGGTGACTTTAAGACATAGGATACCGTTTACTCCCCAAGAAATAAATGAATTTACACGAAATATCCCCACATATGAACAAGATCCTTTTCTAGTAACAAAAAAGATGGGAGACATATTTTTTCAATATAATCCGTCTTACAAGGACGTTGAGAGCTTACTACAGGCTTTTTTAAGTGAACGTGAAAAAAATAAAATAATTGCTCATGTCAACAAAACCCGGGGGCGTAATGCAGCACATTGGCCATCTCAGGATCCCGAATGGGACTATAATAATCCTGAGGACTATCTACAACTATACCGTTGTAGAGAGGCCATCCTCACGGCCATGAAGGAATGTGCGGACAGTACAGATAAGTGGATGGAACTGGAAAAAATTAAGCAAAAGGAAAACGAAACACCCTCCAGATTTATGGACAGAATTATCGAGTTTGGGGACAGATACTTAGATTGGGACTTAAATAAAGAGAATAGTTTAAGACAAGTTAGAAGAATCTTTGTAAATAATTCTTGCAAAGTAATTAAAAATTATTTTAAAACACAATGCCCAAGATGGTCAGATATGGACCTTGAAGAATTGCGAAAAACAGCTATATATGTTTTTAAGGGAAACAAAGAAAAGGAGAAAGAGAATAATGATGACATGGAGGAAATGAAGAAAAAAATGAGATGTGTAATAGATAGGATAACTAAATTAGAAAGTGGGCATGATAATGAACCAACGACAATTGCCCCTCTCCAGAAATCCAATTATCAATCCATTACTTGCCACTTCTGTGAGAAGAAGGGCCACAAAATGATGGAATGTAGAACCTTTCTTAAGATGTTTGGAAGGAATACACAGTTTAATAATGGTTTTAGAAATAATAACTATAGAAATTATGATAATGGTTATAGAAACCAAAATTCTAGAAATTATAATAATGACTATGGAAATAACTATAATGAATATAGAAATAAGAGCTTTAGAAACCAGAATTATAGAAATAGGAATTGGGAATTTAATGACAATGCTCAAATTGAAGAAAATTTTAATGATAATACTCAACAATATATGAGAAATGGCGCTCGTCCAAAAATTACTCGAGGTACTAATGACCCTCAGAGAGGTGCCCTTCAGGGGGGTGCCCAAGGAATATCCCAAACACAATGATGGTGCCCGGGGGGGGCTGGGGCACAGGAATCAGAGGATACAACCTTTGATTTCCCAGACCCTGATGTCCTACTACCCGTTGTCCCTATCCACTGCCCTCCCCATACTAATGAACCCCATGTTACCTTAAAAGTGGGTAACACCTATTATGATTGTCTATTAGACACCGGAGCTTCCTGGTCTGTATTAAAGAGAACACCTGATTTACAATGTTATTCTATTGGCTCAGAGAATGTAATGGGAGTATCAGGAATAACCCAAAGAGTTAAAAGACTTCCTCCTAGAATGGTGTCTGTAGGACCCCTAGAGGTACAACACTCCTTCCTTTTGATGCCTGACTCCCCTTTAAATTTGCTGGGGAGGGACCTTCTATGCAAACTCAGAGCCACAATAACCTGCTCCCCAGATGGCTCATTATCATTAGAAGTACCAGAGGAATCTTTAAATTTACTCCCTGTACTTCTCTCTGAAAACCAGGAGGCAAAAGAACCTTCCATTTTTGAAATACCTAAAGATATACCGGAGTCTCTTTGGGCCACATCTTCTTCTGATGTAGGCTTACTTAAATCTGCTGTTCCTGTGCAGATAAAAACTAAATCTAGCCCACCTCCTTCTATCCCTCAGTATCCCCTCTCAAAGGAGGCAATTGAGGGTATTACACCAGTTATTAACTCATTAATAGAACAGGGAATAATAATCCCTTGCAAATCTGAATACAACACGCCCATCCTGCCAATTAAAAAACCAAAAAAAGGCAACAATTTATATGGATTCTAGATATGCTTTCGGCATTTGTCACTCAGTCGGGATGCTATGGCTCCAAAGAGGATTTTTAACCTCAGCTGGAAAATCCATAGCTAATGCAGAAATTATTAATGAAGTTCTTTCTGCTCTCAAACTGCCTAAAGCCCTAGCTGTAGTTCATTGCTCTGCCCATACAGGTGGCTCTGACCCTGTCTCTAGAGGAAATGACCGAGCAGATGCCGCTGCAAAACTAGCAGCCATAGAAGGACCTGGATTAATTTTAACATTAACAACCACTGATAATTTAAATTTATCACTCTCCTATAATGAAAAGGAAGTGGAAAAATGGAAACAAAAATTTAAAGCAAAACAAATTAATGGAGTATGGGTGTCATCTGAAGGAAAACCCCTGCTCCCTAGAAGTTTCTATAACCAAATTTGCCAATCTATTCATAAAAATGGTCATTTTGGCACCCAGGGCATCGTGGACTCTGTCAAGAGAGTATGGATAGCCCCTGGTATAACTACTGTAGCCTCTAAAGTATGTTCAGCCTGTCCTATTTGCCAGGCATATAACCAACATGCATATCGCGGAAAAGCCTTTGGGGGACGTCCTCTGGCTTACACACCTTTTGAACATCTACAGATAGATTTCATAACAATGCCAAAGGCTGGACGTTATAAATTTTGTCTAGTAATTGTAGATCAACTAACCAGATGGCCGGAAGCATTTCCTACAACCCGAGCCACAGCAGATTTTGTTGCAAAGATACTTTTAAAAGAAATTATCCCTCGTTTTGGCCTACCAGCACGTATTGACTCCGATAGAGGGAGTCATTTTACCGATTCTGTCTTAAATCAAATATATTCTTGCTTGGGGATAACTCCAAAATTCCATGTTCCATATCACCCCCAGAGCTCAGGCCAAGTGGAGAGGATGAATAAAGAACTTAAGACTATGATTGGCAAATTATGCACTGAGACCCATTTAAAATGGCCTGAAATTCTCCCTCTGGCCCTATTTTATCTTAGAAGCAGGCCTAGAGGAGACTTACATATTTCACCATTTGAGATGCTTTTTGGACATCCGCCTATACAGGCTAAGCCTTTCTCCCCGGCTTATACATCGCTATTAGGGGGAGATATTACTATTGCTTCCTATATACAGGAGTTACAGCACAAACTACATGAACTTCATGAATCCGGAGCTGCAGTACAAGCCGGACCATTAGACTTTTCTCTGCATGACCTGAACCCAGGAGATAAAGTTTATATCAAGAATTTCAAGCGAACTGGAGCAACTGAACCTTCATGGGAAGGACCATTCCAAATATTATTAACTACTCCAACATCTATAAAGATTGGAGAAAGAGACTCTTGGATTCACTGCTCACATGTGAAGAAAGCATCTTCTGCTGAGACTGATTGACTCTATCCTATCATATGAATTGTGACTCTATCTTATCATAAGAATTGGAGATAATAATCCATAGACAAATGGATATTTTTTTTCAAGAATATATTGAATTACTGATTTTTTTCTTATTTTTTCTTATTTCTTTTCTTTTATTTTTTTATCAGAATATTTGATTTTTTTCTCATTTTTTGTACTGAAGGTACACATAATTAATATTAATATTTTTTCCCTGCAGTAATACAAGTTAATATATATACTCTTGCTATAATATCAATATATGCCTAAAAGCTTTAAACTATGGGAACCTGCCATTTATTGATAAAATATTATAGGACTGTGATTAATGTTTGTGTCTGATTCCAGGAAAAGGGATAAAAACAAGGAGCACAGACTAAACCTGAATAGTGCCAATAGAGCACACATGAAATATTAAAGTGAGACTCAAGGTTGCGACGCTTAACTTATGTTTAAGTCGTAGGACTTCCTTGTATCTACACTCCTTTTGAAGTACTCAAACAAGTACAAAGCTTGACTATCATGCTGGCTCCCTATATCTCTGAAGGAAAAAAATCAGACAAGGGAATGACATTTCCCCATCAAAATAGAATTCTAATTCTTTTCTTCTTATATTATGGCAACTTCCTGTAGTCTTGACTACAAATGGCTAAGTGAAATATTACTGCATTCTGTCCTACATACTTGTGGGATAGAAATTACTTTAAACTGGACCTATACAAGGTCTATTTTGAATTTTTCTTATGTTTTTTATTATTTTTCTATTCTTTTGATAATTGACACATACACCCCCATAACTGAACATTGCATTCTGAGCTAAACTTGATAATTTTTTTTTAAAATACTTACTTCAGGGGGGATTGTATTTTAATTTAAAATCTAAGAATTTTTGAATTTTTTTTGTTTGAGATTTTATTTTTATAAAAATCCAAGACTTTTGTTTAAGATTTTACTGTTATAAAAAATTTTCAAAGATTTTGATTTTGTTCGAGAAAAGATCTTCAAGAAAGAAGCTTGAAACTTTTATATCCAGAGAATGAACTGTTGCAGAAAGATGCCAAAAACCTACACTTCATCAAGAAGATCAAGAATGAACTTTGGATGTGATTGATTGGACTGAACTTTTGATTGAACATTTATTGTAACATTTATGCCAAAAGGGACTGCCCCTAATTTGGTTTTCTGTCAATGCGCCTAGCAAACATTGGTTTTGCTTTCTTTTCTTTTCTATTTCCTCTCTCACTATTCTAATTTCTCTTAGAAAATTGAATATTGTGTATATCTTTAGTTAGAAGTGAATTTAGAACTACAAAATGATTATGTTAAATGATCAATGGGGAGACTAGTCTCCCAATGATCATCAGGGGGGATTGTAAACCTCAAATTTCCTTAGACTTATAATTGTTGAAAATTTCACCATTGGGATATTTCATACTTGGAAAATTTCTTACTGATAGTCTATTGGAATGGGAACTCCATTGGCATGGGAGGTTCCTTCTCTTCCCTTCTTAAGATTACTTTAGGACAAAAACCCTTTGCTGAACAATGGAAAGGACTTTGACCTATGCTTGAGCATAGAACAGGAATTTCTTTGAGTCTTGATTGATTTTAGAATTGATACAATGGAGATACTCCACCCTATTCAGTCCTAATAGGATTGAGTAAGGGCTGCAGCCTAGATCAAAATTTAATTATTCCAATCTCTACCATACTCAAGTTAACAGGATTTAGAAAGGGCTGGAACAAAGGAGTAAAGATTTAATCATTTGAAAAATATGACCTTCAACAGACATGTGCAAAAGCCAGAAACCTCTGGGCGGTCCTGGGTTAAGCGAGAGCCTCCATTGACAGGGAAATTGATGAAGAGAGATTGGTAGATGTGAGGACTGAGGGGAGGCAACTTGGATGGTTTCCTTAAAGATAGGAGGGTCTGGAGACTCGAGGAGAGAGGATTGAGTTTTTGGTCGGTGTGGTTCCTGGGCTCTGAGGAAGCTTGCTCTGAAGGAAGCTGAAGGTGGGGGCCTCTGAGACTGTTTCTCCATTTTGGACACGTGAGTGAAAGGGACTGATCTCTTTTCTTTGCCCCAGCTATCTAAGGGCTTGGGCCTTTTGGCCCAGCCTAAACAGAAGGGGTATTTAAGCCCTATTCCCTTCTCTCCCCTTTCTCTCTATATATATATCTCAAATTCCTTTCTTGCTCCTATTGTAATTAAACTCCAAAAAAAGGCTGACGGCTGACTTGAGTTTTTTCATTTAGGAATTACATAGCTGATTCCTTGGCGACCTTAAATTAATATATATCAGTCTTTTAAAGTGATTCCCTTGTAACAAGAAGCATTAGTAGTAACAGAAGTAGTATTTAGTTATTGTTGCTTTAGTTATTGTTGCAGTAGTAGTAATTGTAAACGTAGTCATAGTAGTAGAAGTAGTAGCAATAGTAGATGTAGTAGCAGATGTAATAGTAGTAAATGTAGAAATAGTAGTAGTTTGACAGTAGTAGGCATCAAAGAAGTATCCGCCTTTGTCTGCCATCTTCTTTCCCCGTTCTTCCTGTTCTTTCATGTGCATCTCCTTTAAAAACATCATTAGGGGACAACTGGGTGGCTCAGTGGATTGAGAGCCAGGCCTAGAGATGGGAGGTCCCAGGTCCAAATCTGGCCTCAGATACTTCCCATCTGTGTGACCCTGGGCAAGTCACTTGACCCCCATTGCCTAGCCCTTACCACTCTTCTACCTTGGAACCAATACACAGTATTGATTCCAAGATGGAAGGTAAGGGTTGGTTTTTTTTTAATAAATAAATGAAAATTAAAAAAATAAAAACATCATTAAAACTCACCCCTTCCAGGAAATCCCTTTAGTTAAGGAAAGAAATTGGGCCAGAATCTTTGATTTCTGGACAGTTACCCCATACACCCCCTACATTCTGCACCTGCATGGTCTGGAAGAACAAGAAGGAGGCAGGGTAGTGTAATGACCCTGATTCGAAAGCATGGAGCTTTCAGCACTTCCAGCAATTGAGTGGGTGACTGTGGATGAGTCATGTTGCCCCTCTGTTGCCTCACTTCAATCACCCACAGAGTTATGGACTAAACTTAAAAACAGAAATACTTGATGGCCCTAAAGGTGCAGTGGAAAGGTTCCTAAATGCCCCTAGTGGAAAGAATTCAACAACAATCACTCAGGAAAAAAAAATCTTACCTCTGAGCAATGTCATTCTATCAGTCATTACACAGGGCAGGTGATGAAGCATGCTAGCAACCTCCTGACAGACTCAGGGTACAGAACAAGATGAATATTTTTGTACGTTGTGGAAATGCATTTTGCTTTGCTGACTCTACACATTCATTTGTTTTAAGGATTGTGCTTTATTTCAGTGAGGAAAGAAAATCCATGCTTCCCAATTAGAAAAAAAGTAAAGTAAAATAAAAATATATCTTAAGTGTCTCAGATTGACATATGACAACCATCAAGAACTTTTCTTAGCTTAACATAAGGCCATCTCACTAGACACCTGGGTTGAAAATTCAATTCCATCACTGAGTTGTGTGACCATGGGCAAGTCACTTAATACATCTAAGCCTCAGTCTTCTCTTCTCTAAATTGGGGATAATTAGACCCACACTGCTTGCCTCAAAGACCCAAAAGGAAAACAATTTAAGTTGTAAAGTGTTACCCAAAAGTGAGGCATTCCTGCTGGGTTGAGGATGATACTTCTGTGAACCTACCAGAATAAAGAATGTAGGTCAGGCCTCCTTGGTGCCTGCCCATAGCAGCCAAAACCCTGAATAACAGCAGGGCCTTTTTTAGGGCAAGGATCAAAGTGCTCGGTGTGTAAAGTGCCCATTGTTCATTAGTGAAATATGACTTGCACCTGTGACTCAAAGGTGGATCACTTTCTGGGCTCCCCCCACCCTTCACCTCAGTTTCAGCAGGCTGTAGCGAGATCACAGGGACCAGTCACTTTGGTGACGATGGAAGCCATGCTCTGCCAGTCACTGGATCCAGCTGTGGCTCTGGTCCTGTGTGAACCAGGTGCTCATCGCTTACTCAGGAGCCTGCTGCCAAGATCTGGCTCTGAGGTAGCCACAGCTGTTCTTCCAGTCACAGCCCTGTCTCACCTCTCTGACCTCCCCAGCAGAGGCTAGAAAATTCAGAGCACCCATAGGGAGAAGAGGCTGGGAACCTTTGGAGAGGTGAAGGACAGGAGTTTGGGTCCCTGAAGTTTTAGAGATGCCATTAAAGAGAAGAGTCACAGGCAAATGGGAGAATTAGGGGTATTCTGGTCAATCTGGTTTTAATGGCGTCATTGGGGCCAAAATGGTACCTACTACTCCACCCAATCTCCAAAAAGGACACCATAGAAGTCCATGAGTGAAATGCAAGGACAGAGAAATAATGATTACAAAACAAATTAGTTTGTGTTGATGGTACTAATATTATTATGATCTAAATTATTCCCCACCACTGAAACATTTGCCAAATTCTTTTTTTTAAACCCTTTCCTTCCATTTTAGAATCAATACTGTCTGTTTATTCCAAAGCAGAAGGGATAAGGACTAGGCAATGGTGGTTAAGTGGCTTGCCCAGGGTCACACAGCTATGAAATATCTGATCTCATATTTGAACCCAGGATCTTCTATCACTAGCCTCCCAGCATCTCCTGTCTCTAGCCTTGACTCTCTATCCACTGAGTCACTTAGCTGCCTTTGCCAACATTATTTTCAACATAGTTATCATGATAAAAGAAAAATTTTAGATTGACACATAAGACCCACTAAGCCCTTTGGTTCTATCAAGATTTCTTATCTTAAATATAATACTATTTCATCTTTGTCTATACCCCTGATGTTATTAGAGCTTGCCAGTAAGGAAACTTCTCTACCAGGACTGATCAGCAACTACGCTTGCCTGGGCACTGAGATGTCAAGTGATCTACCCCAGAGCATTCTGCCAAAGAGTATCACCTAGGACTCCTCCTTCCAAGGCTAGTTCTCTTATTTACTAGGTAACTCTACCTCTATAATCTGATAATTGTTTGTTGTTGTTCAGACGTGTTCAACCTTTTATTACCCCATTTGGGGTTTTCTTGGCTAAGATAATGGAATGGTTCACCATTTCCTTTTTCAGCTTATTTTACAGATGAAGAAACTGAGGCAAATAGTATTAACTGACTTGCCCAGGGTAACATAGCTAATAAATGTCTGAAGCTAGATTCTAACTCATGAAAATGTGTCTTCCTGATTCTAAAACCAATGTTCTATCCACTGTGCCATCCAGATGCCTACTGATACTTGTAACAATTATTATATATATATTTAATGTCTTCAAAGCATTTTTCTAACAACAACCCTACAAGGCAGGTAGAGTAAGAATTATGGTTCCCATTTTACAGTTGAGGAAACAGTTGGGTCATGATGTCCAGGATGAAGGCTAATCCTTAGATTATACTTGTTAATGATGCAACACACATATATTAAGCCTCTAGGGCCATAAAATTATACATTTAAGGCAGAAAGGGACCTCAGAGGTCATCTAGTTTAATCCTTTCACTTTACAAATGAGGAAGATGAGGCCCAGAGAGGGTCAGTCAGGAAGTAAGTGACCAAAGTGAGATATGAATGTAGGTTTTCTAATTCCAAACCTAAAGTTGTTTTAATCCTCCTTCTTGGAGAGGACTGTGTAGGAGGCTAAGATAGACCCAAAGTTTAAGTAACATGATCCTTACCTTCATGATGCTTATAGTCTAAGAGAGAGATGAGATATAAGGACATATTACTCAGAATCTGGTGCTATCCCCAGGAGTGCTTTCTTCCTTTTTTCCCTTTACCCTCTCTCTAACTCCTTCTCCCCCAAACTCTGCCTGTCCCCCCCCAAAAAAAAGGCGATGTGATTATTCCCACTGCTTGGACAAGATGGGAGTCAAGAACTCCAATGCTTATAATGACAAAGAAGATCACTAGATCCTACCACCTGCTTTACTTCTGTACTCTTCAGACCCCCAGATGCTGTTGTCTGATCTAATGAGTCATCTCACTAGCCCTGGAGTCTTATGTTCACCCTGATAGTAAACCTGTAGGATTTCTGGACCTTTTATTCTCCCACCCCAGCTCTTTTATGTTTTATCACTCTCAGTTAGTGTCTGATTTCTTTGAAAGAAGGAACTCTCTTTTTTTCTATTTGTATCCCCAAGTGCTTAGTACTGTACTTAACATATAATAGAACTGGGGATGAACCTATTGTTTCTTTAGTTGAGAATTTTATTTTAGCAACACAAATTGGCCCTCCTCCTTTAGTCTCCTATTGCCTTAGGCCCATGGTGGTGAACCTATAACAGGCAGAGACCTCTCTGTGGGCATGCACACCATCACCCCCACTGTCACCCACCAGAGTTAGTTACTAGAAAGGCAGAGCTGCTCCCTTCCTCCTCTCCACCATTCCTGACAACTTTTTTTTCACTTCACCCATCCCTCTGTTTAGCAGCCCAAAGAGAGCACCAATCTCTCCCCTGAGCAGAGTGCTTAGCCATTCCCCTCTCTTTCTCTCTCCCCTGTCTGGGGTAAGGTGGGGGGGGAGCATGGCACAGGACACTCAGTGGGGGTGGTTGGGCATAGCAATCAGTCTCTGGGGGGGGATGGGGTTTGACACACAGTCTCTAAAAGTTTGCCGATCAGTGCCTTAGACACTTAGATAAGTGAGTTAACCAGAGTCACTTAGTTCAATATGTCCAAGTTAGGACTTGAACTCAGATCTTTCTGGCTCCACAATCAGATCAATATCCATTATGGCATACTACTTCTCATGGCATATAGTAAGTCCTTAACTCATTTTTTCATTCACATAAGGTACAAAACAAAATGTCATCTAATATTTGAGATTCTGAAAGAGTGAGAAGGATGACTTTGTGCAACTCTGTCTCATTTAAATCCAACTCAAATGCAAGTCAAGACATCACCCTCTTCATGCTGATGATCTTCAAAAACTAAGGGAGAACAACAACCAGCTAGAAGGAAAACCCCTTAGCCTAGTTCTCAAGGCCTTCCATCCTGTTCTTTTAGTCCTAGGTTATAACACACTTCTTCCCTGGCATGCACTAAAAGCTCCAGTGAAGTTTGATGGCTCTCTGCCCCTAAACTCTTCCTATGTTTCTCTACCTTCATATCTTTGCTTTCACCTGTTCCCATTGGTTAGAACTTCCTCCTTTCTCTTTTTGCCTGTTGAATTCCCACCTATCCTCTAAGACTCAATTCAAATGCCATAAGTCTGGACTGAGTAAAGGAGATAATGGGGAGTTTGGGGGTGTCTAGCCCAAACATGCGAAGACTTCCCTGGAGAAGTGAGCACATAAGAAGAGTTTGTTCCGGCTTGGTCAGATGTCAAAGATGTCAAGGTCACTGACTGCATCCCAGACATCATCTGTTGTCCTGACTTTAGTCTTGCCACTGGCTTGTTATTGTCTTGCCACTTCTAGGATTGTTAGGCTGGTCAAATGAGAGAATATTTGTAAAGCACTTAGCACGGGGCCTGGCCCGTAGTACCTGTTATATTTAAATAGCTAACACTTCACAGGTATTCTGGAGAGCATGGTTACTGAGGAAATTGAGGCATTTGGATAATTCTTTACAGAAGTTTAGTAGTGGAGGAAAAGAAAAAAAAAATGGGCCTGAAGCTCTATTTGTGAAAGGTCACTATTTACTCAGGGAACATAATTAAACCTGTAGGAAAACTAAACCCGTGGACCAGAGAAAGAAGGGCTTGTTACTGAGGTTTGCTATATTTATTTTTGTCCTTTTTCCCCAAAAGCACATAAAACAGACAAAAAGCACCAGAGCTAATGGACTGTGCTCCCTGAACAACTACCTCTTCCCCAAACCAGAAAGGAGTTTCCTAATTCTGCAGGCCAAGAAATAATACAAATTGAAAAGCTGATGGTTCCCATTCAAAAAAAAAAAAAAGCCTCTAATTGGCAAAGAACTCCTGGAGAAGTGGGCAAAGCACAACCCCCAGAGCAGAGAACCCAAAGAAGGCAAATAATAATAAAATATTAAAAGTGTACAAAAGTAGTCTATATCACACTGTTGTACAATGACTCATCCTTTCACTGACTTCATTAACTGTTTTCCACCAGATGGACAGCTGTGTTGGCCATGTGAAGTCAGGGAATTTTTTTTTGTTGTTCCAGAGGAAGATGGAAAAAAAAAAAGAAACTCCACAGAAAACAGTGCTTGTATGTGTCTGCTGAAACCATAATTGCTGCATGACTTCAGCTCTCCTGACCTAATAGAAGTCACTGCATTAGTCACTAGACCTGGAAGGAACAGATGGGCATGTGTAGATTCAAAGAAAAAGAAAAATTAAGTGAGACAAGCCCTGTAATCCTGGCTCCAATCCAAGGAAAGGAGATTTTCTTCAGAGAGGTGCCTACACCTCAAGACGATGGTGTTCTGACGTGCTTCCACACTACCGCCTGGCATGGGAGAAAGAGAATGATAACTAGTTGGCACTGGTCTGAGACAATAGCTTTCCGACTCACCCTGTCTCCGAGTAGGTCAAGTTTAAAGATGGTTTGTATAAGAAATGGCATTTGAAATATCTCTTCATATCCTCATTTGAAATATTTCTTAGCATTTTCATTTAAATTACTCTGTAGGTTTGGGTTTGTTTATTTTTTTAATAGTTGTCAAAATTTTGCCAGGGTGGCTTAATCATGAGGCTATGGATGGAATGCTAAGAGGGACATCGCCTTCTGGCTTGGGATTTGCCCTGGCATCTTGGAGCTCTGAATTCTATCTAGTCCTTTCCTTGTTTCAGGCCAAATCCCATTACAGTGGGTGGGCGAATTATTTCACTAGGTCGGAATTTCATTATATTGAGTATTGGTCAAAGTAAGTGGGTTATTGGCTGAGTCTTGGGAAAATGTTTGTTATAGTGAGATTTGAAGGATTGGATTTTAAGTGGATTTGATCTGTCATGACTTCCCATCTGACAGACCATTAGATTTGTGTATTTCTCAGCATCTCTCCCCAGCAACTTGGAGATAATTCGATTTCTCTGGATCACAGGATCTTTCATTCTTCTGGAAGAATGAGATCAAGAGGACAGCTGGAAGGGAATATCAGTTCAATTGAATTCAAAAAGCATTTATTAAACACCTACCATGTGCTAAAAACTATGCTAGGTAATAGGAATACAAAGACAAAAATAAAGATAATACTTTATCACAAGGAGTTTACATTCCACTGAGAAAAAATAACAGATACACAAATAAGTAAGTATAAAATATATGTAAGTTACTTGGAAGAAGGGAAATTAGTAGCAATTGAGAGGCTCAAGAAAAGCATCACATAGAAAGGACTGAAGCTTTAATAAAGGTTTTATCATTCATCTGTTTCAGCCATGTCTGACTCCTCATGAACCCTTTTGGAGTTTTATTGGCAAAGGTACTACAGTAGTTTGTCATTTCCTTCTCCAGCTCATTTTACAGACAAAGAAACTGAAGCAAACAAGGTTGACTTGCCCAGGGTCACACAGTTAGGAAATGGCTGAGACCAAATTTGAACTCAGAAAGATGAATCTTCCAGACTCCAGGACCTAGCACTCTTATCTGTTGCACTACCTGCCTCCATCCCAGGTAGAGGAAAAGAAAAAAGAAAGGAAGAATTTTTAATTCTTTTATTTGAAATGTGGAGTCCTAAGCTATATCACTACACTGACCTACTGATACTTTCCTAGCATCAGAGGAAGAGGAAAAGATTTCCATAGGTTCCTTTAAAAATCCATGGCTTTTTGGCTTTTTTAAGATGAAAATGGCATAATTATAACATGGTATAATTAGAAGTTCAAATGACAATTTCAATAAGCATCATGACTTGCACCAAATGTACATACACCGGATGATTAGTGACTTCTATAATGATGCCCAAATTTATTCTTTTTCATCCTCATGATATGTAAGCTATTTAGCTACTGAAACTGATAACCTAGCAAATAATAAAGTTAAATTAATGAACTCCTATAAGTTCTAAAATAGGTAGAAAATGTTGA
The DNA here is from genome assembly GCF_027887165.1 of Monodelphis domestica. NCBI lineage: Eukaryota > Metazoa > Chordata > Mammalia > Didelphimorphia > Didelphidae > Monodelphis > Monodelphis domestica. The sequence goes on along the minus strand of NC_077229.1, from coordinate 214,773,386 downwards.
ACTGGGTATTTTCTAAAAAGAAACTGCACTGAAAGAGTGCTCCCTTCTGAAACTTGGGCAGGAACAAGGAGTGGAAAGGAACACGAAAAATTTAACTCTGAGACTCTGAGATTTCAAGGTTCCCAGAGAATGTCTATGCACGATTTTGGCCTGGGCAGGTCCATTACCATATTGCAACCATTCCAAATCCTGAAAAGGCTAGGACAGCTTTCTTACTCTATATTCACCTGACACTGAAATGCTAACTCATACATCTGGACCATATTTTATGAGCACTTTTTCCATAGACTACTTTCTCACCAACAACCCCTGAGTTTTGCCATCTACAAAGTTTATCCATAATCCTCTTTGATGAGGAAAAACTAAGTCAAAGATCTCTAAAGCTGAGTTCTCAGAAATGTCATTATGTCTTTTTCAAATTTTCTTTGGGAATGTGTTGCCAAATTTGATCTTATTGATTCTATGCCAGAACATTCCACATATCTAACATTTTCTTTCTATCTCACATCCTCTGCTCTAAATGCACAAAGAATGGGAGACCCACACTAAGTAGCTGTCTATGGCCTCTACCCTAGTTTAGATCCTCATTGCCTGTCCACTGGACCATTGACAGCCTTCTAATTGTTCTTGCTTGCTTCCAGTCTCTCCCTTCTCCATTCCAACCTCAAGAGAGCTGATAGTTGTACAAATAAGACCTAGTCACTCCATTAATCAAAAATTATCAATGGCCCCTCAAATTGCCACCAGGATAAAATATAAGATTCTCAGGCTGCTATTTAATAGCTTTCATAATATGGTACCCACAAACCTTTTCCAATCAATCAACAAAATTTTATTAGGCATTTACTATGTGCCAGAAACTATGTTAAACTCTGGGAATACAAAGTAAAATCAAAAATAGTGTCTGCCCTCAAGGAATTTACATTTCTAATGGGGAAATTTTAAGAGAGAGAGAGAGAGAGAGAGAGAGAGAGAGAGAGAGAGAGAGAGAGAGAGAGAGAGAGAGAGAGAGAGAGAGAGAAAGAGAGAGAGAGAGAGAGAGAGAGAGAGAGAGAGAGAGAGAGAGAGAGAGAGAGAGAGAGAGAGAGAGCAAAGGACAGAGTCTAAAGAGATATCCATAGTTGGTGGCCAGGACATGGATGAAAAGGGAAGTGGTCAGGAGGATAACCAAAATAGAGCAGAGTCACAGAGAAGGGAAGGGGGGTAGGGGAAAGAAGAAGGGAAGGAGGGAGGGAGGAAGGGAAGGAGGTATAGAGAGGAAGACAACTACCAAGCATGGCAGGGTCAACTAAATGTATGCTTAAGTACTGGTCATGTTTGTAGGTAGCAAGGAAAACTGAGAAAAAGGGGGAAATTGAAAATTAGAAAGAGAATTGGGTCAAGGTAGTGGCAATCTGCTGGAAAAGATGGGAATGGGATCAAGGACGACGAACATAGAGGTGTTTTGCACCCAAAATTCCCAGATGGGAACTTTATTCACAACAGCTATATTTTTGAGAGCAATTCCGGAAAGTTGCATCAGAATATAATAAGATGAGACTATACTATCATGCTGTCCAAGTACTTCTGGAAACTTATATAGAGTCAGAGAATCTTGGATATGCTCAGATCATGGAACAAACATAAGCTATTCAGAACTGTGGCATGCATTGAACATGAAATATATATATATATATATGTATTTTGTTAAGCATTAGATAAAATATCATTATATTCTATTCTCAATATGTAATTAGTAGTTCTTTGATTAGAGACTATATTGGCAAAAAAAAAACAGAATTTTATATATCACAATTTTCTTATTTTTTTAAACCCTTACTTTCTGTCCCAGAATCAACATTGTATATTGGTTCCAAGGCAGAAGAGTGGTAAGGGCTAGGCAATGGGGTTAAGTGACTTGCCCAAGGCCTCATCTAGAAAGCATCTGAAGCTAGATTTGAACCTGGTTCTCAATCCACTGAGCCACCTAACTGCCCCTTCACTATTTTCTTTTAAAGTCATTGAATTTATAATGGATATAAAAAAAAAAAAACTGAGCAACCAATAATGATGTTACTGAAAAAGATAAAAACATTGCAGTGTAGTTGGTCCCCAGATATCTTCACCATCAACTCTTTTCTATGTTATCGTAACAACTTACTAGCTAGATCACCAGGTTCCATCTATACTGTCTCCAATCTATCATTCACACAGCTGCCCAAGGGATTTTCCTAATGAAAATCTTGGCCCTGTTTGTAATAGTGGGCATCTAGGGGGCACCAGGCCTGGAAGTCAGCAAAACATCAATTATAGTTATGAAGGACTTCTTACCTGAGGTGATCTCCTTTGATGATTATACCAACCCTGTGAGACAGGTAGGGCTGCTAGGAGAAAGGCACTTTACAAATTGTCAAAGCATTCTCTAAATAGTAACAGAAGTGTTTATGACGCTAGATTTGTAATGGGACAGCTAGGTGGTATTGTGGAGAAAGGGCTAAGCCTAGAGTCAAGAAGACTCATCTTCCTGAGATCAAAGTTGGCATGGGCAAGTCACTTAACCCTATTTCCCTCAGTTTCCTCATCTGTCAAATGAGCTAAAGGAGGAAATAAAATCACTCCAATATCTTTGCCAAGAAAACCCAGACTTGAGTCACTTATGAAAAAGAAAATTACTTTGGGCAAGTGATGACACATCTCTGATGACCCCATTTCTATTTTTAAAATGGGAGGGGGGATTAAAATAATCTCTAAGTTCTTTTTTAGCAAAAACTATTATCTTACTTACATACATGCTTTGTCCTACCTGTAATGATTGAACAGGCTTGAACAGGTACAGGGGCTAAGGAAGGATTGGTAACAGGGAATGGAGGAGGTGAAGGATGGAGGGAATATGGAAGCTGGTGAGGTAAAAAGGAGAGGTTGTAATAAGGAATGGAGGAGGAGAAGAGGTACCCACTGGGGCTGAGAGGCTGTCTTTCTTAATTTCCTCCCACTCAATCCACAAGAGAGATACCCCTGGGTAAGGTTAGGTTAAGGCTGACAGGACCAGTTTGTGAGTAATCTTCTGGGAATAGTAGAATTTACTCTTCAAGGCTTGACTGGTAGTTGAACCCCAAATATACCCCTTGTCTGTCAGGAAGACTGTCATTGTTGGCTTTCATTGTTTAGCCAAAGTTAATGGCTAGCTTTAGCCAAGGCTAATGGCTAGCATTAGCCACCAGCCTCTCTTTCTTTGTTCTCCTTTCAATATGACTCTGGCTGCGATCTTCTATTTATAAAGTAGTTTAATAATTAGAGTAAATCAAGAAAAGGGACAGGTAAGTAGGAATAGGAGACCCTTGCTTCTCCGCTGAGCCAAGATGGCTCAACTTCAGCTTCAGCTTATCTATCTTTTTCTTAGCTAGTCACTATCTCTATCCTACTAAAGAAAAGGCAAGTGTCCTTCTTGGGAAAGTCAAGGGATGGAAAGGATCTTCAGGGTGACCCCCTGAAGTTAAGGGATCAACCCCTTTCAGCAGCTGTAGTTATTTTGTTCTTCCTCTAATGGGTGCTCTTTAACATACAAGAACCTTCTTCTTCTTCTTCAGGGTAAGGGAAATGAAGATAAGGATTTCCATAGGTTGGGATCTAGAATTCTTGGTCTTTGCTCCACACTCAGCTGAATTCAGAGGGCAAAGACCCTTTCTGTTAGTAATTTCTCCCACAATCCTCTTCTGTCACTCCAACTGTCACTCTCCCTCCCATCACACTGGAAACAACGTCTGCTCAAACTCAGTGGGCAGAAATGCAAAAGCGTGATTTACAGTTTTCCTTTCCACATTTCTATTTTCAAGTGACTTTGGGCAAGTGATGACACATCTCTGAGGACCCCATTTCAATTTTTAAAATGGGAGAAAGGATTCAAATGATCTCTAAGCTCTTTTTTTAGCACAAAATATTATATTACTTATGTACATGCTTTGTCCTACCCCACCCACTGAATAATGAATTCTCTGAGATCAGGATCTTGTTTTGTTTCTTCTTTGAGACCAGTGTCAAATGTTGCATCCAGTATATAGGATAGTCAGTACATGTTTACGAAATGGAAATGAATCTACACACAGTTTTTACAGACTGTCTTTGTTACCTTTTGTTGTTGTTCAGTCATTTTCAGTCATTTCAGACTCTTCATGACCCCATTTGGGGTTTTCATGGCAGAGATACTGAAGTGGTTTACCATTTCATTCTTCAACTCATTTTACAGATGGGGAAACTGAGGCAAACAGGGTTAAAGGACTTTCCCAGGGTCACACAGGTATTAAGTGTCTGAAACCAGATTTTAATTCAGGAAGATGTCTAACTACAGGTTAACCACCTAGCTACCCTTTAACTATATCATTATAAAGTGTTAATAATATTAGAAACCATTACCAGGCAATAAAAATCTGACTTCATAATAGTTTATACTATTACATGTTCATCTTGTGCCTGACTGTTGCTTTTTACCAAATATTAAGCTTCATTAAAGCAAAAATATGTGTCGGTATGAAGGGTTAGCACATTGTAGGTGCTTAATATGTGATTGTTGTTTGCTGGATTGCTTGTTGGTGAGTTAATTAATGGAAGCTTATGTATGTAAAGGAAGTTTGGGGGAGATAAAATGAGGTAAACATGATGACTTCATCTAAAAAAGATCTGGAAGCTTTAGTGGCTTGCAAGTTTGATATGAAGCAACAGGAAGACATAGCAACCAAGAAAGAGAATTCATCTCTGTTTAATAAAAAGTCTCCTGACAGAGTCAGAAGACATGAGTTCAGTTCTTGATTCTGGTATTCTCTAGAGAATTGCCTTAACAATTTACAAAGTGCCTTTCTCTTAACAACCCTATTTCTCCCTCCGGCTGGCATGAGGATCAAATGAGATCCACCTGAACTGAGGCAGACATCAATTCCATTAATAAGATGGTAGCCCCAGAATACTTTGAGTGGATCAGCCAAATATGAAGCATTGTATTCAGGTCTAGGGGCACTGATGAACATCCAGAGAAGGGCAATCAAAATAGTGAAGGACCTTGAATTCTTGTGATTATTTTTTGTTTTGTAACAGAATAAGATGAAAGAAATAAGAATGTTTTCTCTGAAGAAGAGAAAACTTGGGATACAAATGAGAGTTTTTAATTATCTAAATAGCTCTCATTGGGAAGAATGAGATTTTTTTTTTCATATCCCCAGAAAGTAGAACTAGAAATAAGAGGAAGATGTTGCAAAGAAACAGATTGAGGATAAATGTAAACAAAAATTTCATAAAAATTACAGTTCCTCCATAGTGGAATCAGACAGCCAGGTGGTACAGTGGATAAAATGCCAGGGCTGAAGTGAGAAAGACTCATCTTGCCTCAGACACTTCCTATCTTTGTGATCCTGGACAAGTCACCTAACCCTTTTTGCCTCCATTGCCTCTTCTAAAAATTGAGCTGGAATCATATGATCATGGGGAAAATATTCAAAATTAGTTAATTAAATAAATTAACTTCATTTTAAAAAATTGAGCTGGCAAAGGAAAAAGAAAACCACTCCAGTGTCTTTGCCAAGAAAACCCCAAATAGGGTCATGAAGATTCACATATGACTGGAACAACTGAACAATGACAACAACAAAAGTGGAATGAGTTGCCTTGGGAGGTAGCATGGGTTCCCCCTCCTCAAAGATCTTTAAGCAAAGGTTGAATGACATCTTGCTATTTTATGGAGGAGATTTTTGCTGGAATGAATACAATTGGATAGAAACTGACATACCTTCCAGTTCTGAAATTCTGTGATTCTGTGATTCTTTTAGTGATTCAGTCTCTAAGAAAAGCCAAATATACCCTATGGACACTCACCACTGCCTACAACTCTGTCAGCCTGAACAAGAATGACTGGGACATCTGCTGTTTGCAGCAAGACTCCAGGGACGATAGAGTGGGGGGAGTAGTAAGCAAATTTATTGTGTTCTAATATAATTGCTCAAACAACCTGGAAAAGCATTGAAAACTTGAAACCACCCAGAGCATTTAGTTTCAATCCCTGCTGAAGACCCAGTTTGATGAAGTAAGAATTAAATCCACAAATATAAAACACTGCAATAGGTAATCAGATTTCTTCCTGCTGCTATGAAAAATAATGTTGTGATAGGGAATATGATTAACCCCCTCAAAAATCTAATTTAACTTTTTTTTAAAATGGCTGATTAACAGATCTGCCGAAGGAAGCAGAAGTAGCAGCAGCTTTAGTTCTTGAAAAATCGACTCCCTTAACACCATAGGACTTTATAGATCAGGAAAGTCAGTAAAACTAGAGGCATACTTGGGACAGTGTCCCTGTTTGATAAAAAGTCCCTTGACTTAAAGTCAGAAGACATGAGTTCAAGTTTTGATTCTGATATCTATCAGGTGTGAGGTTTTGGACAAAGAATTTAAATGGTCCCTTGTTTCCTCAGTGGTGGAATGAGGCTAAAGATACCTCCCTGGCATATTGTTTGTGAGCTCCTTGAGAAGAGACTCTATTTCCCTTTTCTTTGTATTTTCAGGGCTTAGCACAGTGCCTGGCCCAAGTCTTGATTTTTTTTAACTAGGTGGTACCAAGCAGGGTCTAGATTCAGGAAGACCTGAGTTCAAACCCCAAATCAGACACTAATAATATATATTTATACATAGCTGGGCTTCCAACCACGAGGCCTCCTCTGAAAGGAGGATAATGTTTTAGGAAAGGTAAAGGGAAAAAAGGAATCAGCCTAAACTCTGAGAGAACTCAGGGAAGATGCCTCACCTGACCCTCTCTATTGAGCTTCTCCCAGTCACCACACCAAGGATGCTCACCGCCAAACCCAAACAAGAGCTGCAGACACACCAAGATGCCCAGCACACTGCCACCAGCCACACCACTGTTGAACCCAATGTCTCCAAGAAAGAGACCCAGAGCCTCTGCCGCCAAAAAGAGAGCAGCAAGAGGAAGTGAAGCGAATATACAGACTTTTTTTTTTATCACTTCCTGCATCTCACATGTACCAATGGCAGCTTAAGCTTGACTTAGGACAGCCCAGGGGGTCCATCAGCTGTTTCTGATTTGTCACTTGCTAGCACATGTCTGTCATAGACCATCCTCCTCAACACTTAATCCTTAAGTAGAGGTATAGGCATTCCTGTTCTTTAGGATTTTTAAAACTAATCAAGGCATAGAAAATCTAAAATTCACAATGTTAAGTCATTCTCAGTCTAACTCGTCATGATGCTGTTTAGGGTTTTCTTGGCAAAGGTACGGGATTGGTTTGCCATTTCCTTTTGCAGCTAGCTCATTTTATCAAAAGGAAACTGAGGCAAACAGGATTAAGTGATTTGTCCAGGGTCACACAGCCAGTAATCATCTAAAACTAGATTTAAACTCATGAAGATGGGTCTTCCTGACACCTGGCCCACCACTGTGCCATCTAGCTGCCCTATAGCACTTCTAGCACTGTATAAGTGTCTGTTATTATATAGAAAATGTTTTGAATTTCCTGTCAGCCCTACCCATCTCACAGGACTGGCATAAGGATCAAAGGAGATCACCTGAGATAAGAAGTCCTTGGTAATCATAAGGAGCTAGTAGAGACCAGCTCTCCAATTATCCCTTCAGTAGTTTCCACTGATTTCTTCCTTCTCTGAACTTTTATTCTGTTCATAGTAAGTGTCACATAGTTTCAAAATTAAACTTTCTCCCTCTCATAAATTTAAATTTTGACCAACAAGATAGACTATAAAGTTTTTGAGACAAGAAATGAAAACTTATCTTTCTTTGTCCTCCCCATAGACCAGGGATTCTTAGTCTTTTGAGTTTTGGCAAATTGGTGAAGTCAAAGGACCCCTTCTTAGAACATCTCAGAATAACGTTTTTAAACACATATGGTAAAAGACATAGAATTTCTTTTTTTTTTTTTTTTTCAAAAAAACCTTACCTTCCATGTTAGAATCAATACTGTGTATTGGTTCCAAGGCAGAATTGCTGTAAGGGGTAGGCAATGTGGGTTAAGTGACTTGCCAAGGTCTCACAGCTAGGAAGTATCTAAGGCCAAATTTGAACCCAGGGCCTCCTGTCTCTAAGCTTGACTCTTTCTTCACTGAACCACCTAGCTGCCTCATCCCCAATTTTTTTTACATCAAGTAATGGACCCTTATCACAGTACATTGTAGTATTCTGTCCTTGCTTGCAGATTGAAGTGGAGAAAATGTGAGTTTTTCTGGGGACAATAGAAAGTGAAAGGGAATAGGGAGAAGTCATTTTGGATCTGGGGACTCTGGAGCAAAAGTCAAACCTGGAAAACAAAATTTAAATACATACAACAGTTAATGATAAACAATAAGGTTGATAAACTTAGCAAATTCATAAAGCCTGATCTTTACTTCATTCACAACCAGTCTCCTTTCCACTATTAATAGTGGCAGAAGCTTTTAACATATTTCCTCATAAGAAAAGATGCTAAATAGGGTTCTAGCACTAAGATTCAGAGGTCAGATTCCCATTTTTTACTCTCCAAAAGCAACTTGGGGAAACTAAGGCAAAGAAAGCCCCCCCTCCATAAAGAGGAAAAGAAAAGCAGGGTTCTCTTTTTAGGGTTTATATAATTTATCCATCTTCAAGCGCTGTCTGGGATGACTAAGGTTTTGAAATCATATTCCTACTTCTCTTTGTTGCCTCTCCTATTAAGTAGAGAGGAGCAATTGAAGGAAGAAAAAGGAAAAACAAAAAACTTCACAACTATGTCCACGAAAATCTCAGTCCTGATCCTCGGCAAGTCAGAAACTTGCAAAACTCAAGGAACTCAAGATTCACGTTTCATAAAATCATAGTTTTAAAGCTGGAAGGGACCTTCCATGCCCTTGAGTCTGCACTCCCCCCATTTTACAGAAGAGAAAACGAATGCCCAGAAAGTTTAAGTGACTTCTCCTAGAGTTACAGGGGTAACAAATGCCTGGGGCAGAATCTGACACAGGTATTCCTAAATCCAAGGCAAGTGCCTTCTGATAATACATAGCAGACTCTCTCTCCAGTCAGTGTGCCTCCAGCTGAAGTATTCCAAGTTGTATGATTCAGCTCAGATCCTGAGGTCAGTCACTCTCTATCTTCTTGACTTTTTTAACCAGCACAGTGTTCTGTTGCTCAGAAATAGGGCAGGCAACAAGGAGAAATCAGAAATACTATTTCAAAACCTTACTCATCCCAGAGACAGGACTTAAAGATGGGTGAATTACATAAACCCTAAAAGAGAATCCTGATTCCTTTCCTTTCTATGGTAGGAGCTTTCTTTTCCTCTGTTGCCACAATTTGCTTTTGAAGTGTAAAAAATGGGAATTGGATTTTTCTGTATCTTCATGCTGAAACCTCATTTTGCAGCTTTTCTTATGAAGAAATATATTAAGAGTTTAAGCCACTATTAACAGTAGAGAGGACACTGGTTGTGGAACACAGATAAAGAGCAGGCTTTATTTGTTTGCTAAGTTTATCAGACTTATTGTTTATTACAAACTGTGGTGCACATTAAATTTTTATTTTTTTAAGCTATCAAAAATAACAAGTGAGGATCTGGACATTTCAAATGGATACCTCTGGAAGAAGAAAGGACTTTTAAAAGTATATTTAGGGGCAACTAAGTGGATAAAGTACCAGACCTGGAGACAGAAAAACCTGGATTCAAATCTGGCTTCATACTCTTCCTAGCTGTGTGACCCTTGACAAGTCATGTAATCCCATTTGTAACCCCCTTGACTTTATGTCTTAGAGTTGTTTCTAAAACAGAAAGTAAGGATTTCTTTTTTAAGTATATTTAGAAAAAGGAGAGAAGACCACTATTGAATCACAGCTCACAATTATATGGCACACAAAATACTTTCTTTACAATAACCTTATTGATAATGCAACTGTTGCTGCTTTTATATTAACAGTCAAAAGGGCTGGGGCTCAGAAAAGTTAAATGATTTGTCCCTGAATAATAAAGCAACTAATTTATACAATGCTTTAAGCACTTTCCTACTAATAACTGGTAAGAAAGATAGAGTATTACTAGCATCCTGGCTTTACATATGAGAGGAAAGGTACTCAAGAGAGGTCACATAACCTGGCCAAAGTCACACTGCCCAAAATGGCACCTAAACCCCGGCTTTCTGACTCTGAGTCAAGTACTTTTTAGCCTATGCCACACTGACTCTCCTTTATGGAATAATCTAATAATGCCTGGTCCTTCTTCCCAGCCCTGCTTTGAGGAAACATTTTCCTGAGGGCTGGGCCAGAAGAGCTCTGCAATGGCTTCCAGCTCTGAGCTTCTAGGACTCTCCTGCCATGGACCACTTCCCGCCCACGTTAATTTCCATTGCTTTCAGAAGGTCCAGCCAGATGAGCCCTTCTGGCCAGAAGCCTTCAAAAAGACTCCAGGCAGTCTGAATGCTAGTCATCCAAAGGGATGTCGGTTTTTCCTTTGTAAGAGCCTGGTTCAGGAGGGATGGTTCTATTTTCCATTGGAAGGTGATGTTTCGGAATCTGGAGCAAAGGATGAAGACTGGGATTTTATTATTCCATGCTTGCAAGTTGGAAAGGTTTCCTCCACTCCCCCCGTGGCAAAGAAAGGCCATAAAATTTGGTGACATTTGATAATGAGTGCATTTGACTTTCCATGACCTGATCTTTGTGATTTGGCATTTATTTGCTTTATATTTAGTAGTTACAAACTGGGTAGTCATGACCAAGGTTCACAATATGCTTGACAGGATGGATGTGCAATGATAGTCAGTAGAAGCTCCTAGAGATCAATGTTATAAGTGACTTATCAGCTCAGAGGTTTTATCCTGTGGCTCATCCCTGGGCTAATCTCTATGGGCTACTTTCTAAGTAGCTTAGATGGCCTTCATCAAAGGTGGGGTTTAAACACTTTCTCCTGGGTAGAAGATTTTTCCCAATCATCAGGAAATAGCATTTTGAGTCATTTCCCAATAGCATATTCATTTATACTTTTCTTCATTTCCAAGTATACTATTTACTTGTGTGTGTACACACACACACACACACACACACACACCCACACACACACACACACTTCCTTTCCTTCCCAAAGGTTTAATCCTTGACATTCAGGCTTCACCATTAGTCATAGCTTAAACAAACCAGGTTCTTCACAGGAAGCAGAGAAGTGGGCAATGGCTGGAGTACTATATTCAGGAAAATCTGCATTTGAGTCCTGCTTCTAAAACCTACTAGCCCTGTAACGATGGGCAAGTCTAACTTAGTCTTTTCAATCTCAGTTTTCTCATCTGTAAAATGGGAATAATAACAACATCCATGTTACAGGATTGTTGCTCAAACAAAACAACTAATGTAAAGATAGATAACTTATTTATACTGCTAAGTGCTAGTTATAGTCACTCTGGGAAGAGAGTAAACTCCATGAATATCCTGGGCCAAAACCCTATTCATTCTCTGCTAGTTTGGGCTCTGGGGTTGCTGATCTATATTCAGTTTGGCCACCACAAAAATGTCATCCTTCAAAAACATTTTCACCTATGGCAGCAATTCTAATAATAATAATAATTCCTTATGTTTATATTGTACTTTATAAAGGACTGTCACAAATAAAATTTTATTTGAGCCATTCAGAAACTCTAAAAGGTAGTTGGAATATTACTAAACTTGTCTTAAAGATGAAGAAACTGAGGACTGAGATATTTAGCAACTTGATGGGCACAGCACCAAGGTAGTCATGCCATAAGGGAACAATCACTAGATAAGAAGATCTGTGTACAAATGAGGTCTAGGAATCAACAATGCAACTTAAAGTCCAAAAAATCTAACATAATAGCTGGTTCCATTAGTGGAGGGATGCAGAATTAAGAAGGTGATAATTCTCTAAATTTTTGTGTTTAGTTTTAGGTACCACATTTTAGTAAAGAAATTAAATACCAAAGTCTATCTAACATATAAGATAAATTAAATATACATGTAAAATATATTATATACTGAATACCAGTATGAGAGACAGACAGAGACAGAGAGAGAAAGAGAGAGACAGAGACAGAGACAGACAGAGAATGAGACAGAGAGAGAAAGAACCAAAATATAAGAGCTAGAGTTCATTCTATCCAAAGATTTGCTGAAGGAAGTAGAGGAGGACATGACTCTCCCAGAGAAAAGGAAATACATGAAGCAATGCTGTCTAACACAACGATTACTGAATTGAAAGTCATAGGATCTGGGTTCAGATTCTAATAATACTACTCACTATCTGTTTGATATTACACAACTCAAACTCTCTAGGCCTCAAATATAAAATGAGGGCATTGGTCTAGATAATCTCTAAGGACATTTCAGGTTCTAATATTTGATACTATATAAATGCTTTTCAACTATTTTTAAAGGTCTACTATACAAAAAAAAAGAAAATATATTTGACTTGGCCCTAAAGGGCAGAACTGACCATTGAGTAGAATTGACAAAAAGGCTGCTTTCAGTTCATTATTAAAAAAGCATTTCTTAGCAATTAGAACTATCCAAAAACTATAACTGGCTACATTGGGTGGCAGTTAGTTCCTCATTAGTGAAAGTTTCCAAGTAGAAAATGAAGAAACAGAAGCACAGAAAGTTCAGAGGGACCTCAAGGGTCATCTAATCCAACCCAGATCTGACCAAGAGTCCCTTTTAGGAAATCTATTACAATTGTTCATTCAACTCCATTCGAAGACCCCCAGGGAGAGGAAATCCATTATCTCCCTAAATAAGTGACTTCTCTTTGAGATTTTTGATAGATCATTTTTCATTACATTGACTTGAAATCTGCCTCTTCCAAGTTTCCTACTCTTGCTCCTGGTTCTACCCACTAGGGATACATGGAACAAATGAAATCTCTCTTCTAGAAATTACATTTTCTACATCTTCCCCAAACCTTACCAAAGCTTCTCTATACCTGCCTAAAAGCAGCTCTAGAGAGCAGTAGCCAGAACACTGAGTTTGAAGCCAGGAAGACTTGAGTCTTACCAATGGTGGGACCCTGGGCAAGTCACTGGGCAAATGTGCCCTAAGTCTTCCATTTTCTAGAATGACCATCTCAAATTCCTTTACCTGATTGGCATGAGGCATGTTCTCACAAGGCTTTTCCCCATCCTGTTCACCTGCCTCTGAATTCCCTACATCTAATCAATGTCCTTGCTAAAATCCTGGCCCAGAATGCAACATAATACTCTAAATTTGGATTAACTGGGACAGCATATAGTGGGACCATCACCTTCTTCATTCTGGACACCACACTTGTCCTTATGCAGCCTAAAGTTGTATTAAGTTCAGGGCCTTCAACTCCCAGATCTCTTTAACCCAAGTAATTTTCTAATTATCACCAGCTAGGCAGCAAAGCTGAGAAAGTGATGGGCCTCCCATCCTCAGGCACTTAATAGCTGGGTGCCCCTAATCAAGTCACTTAAACTCTATTTGCCTTACTTTACTCAGTTGTAAAGTGGGGATAAGTGCCTACCTCACAGGGTTGTCCTAAGGATCAAACAAGATAATAACTACAGTATTAAACATAGTGCCTGACACATAGGAAGCACCATATAAATACTTATTTCCTCCCCTCCCAGTATGCCCCTTCATACTCATGCAGGTAATTTTTTAACCCAAATATAAGACCTAACATTTATTCCTATTAGACCTTTGCAAAAATATTTTCAATTTAAAAGTTATGATTTGGTTTTCTACAAAGCCAGTGTAAACAGAAGCAATACAACAATAATTCTAGCAATAAATTTTAGTTGTTGCCCATAGAATCTAGCATGCCATCTCTGCATTTGTCCAAGTCATTAATTAAAATGTTGATTAGCTCAAGTCCAGGGACAGGACCCCAGGGCACTCCACTAGAGGCTTCCCTCCATGTTAACCTCAACTAATTAATGACTACTCTTTGGATCTGGTCCTTCAGTCAGGGAGTGCCAAACCCACATGACAGTACTATTATCTAGCCTGAATCTCCCAGTCTTGTCCACATGGGTAATAAAAGAAACATTATCAAGCGGTTTGCTGAAATCCAACTGTGCTCTATCCATGGCAATCTCCTTTTCCACTTGTCTAGTAACCCATTTAATGGGAAAATTAGGATAGCTTTGCTCATAGGGATCCTGACTGCCTTAGAAATTGATCTATGTCCTTTCCAAGTGTAAGATTCCACGAATGCCAAAATCCCTGAAACAAAGTCAAACGTGATATGTGTATTACCTCTCCAAAAGAAGAGCTCTGAGGATTCAGAGACGTAGTCATAGGACATTTCATCACTCCCTAGTCTCATGCTGTTCATTCAATTCAGAAGAGTGAGAACTGATTGTACTATATTATATTAAGTGGCTAGCATCGAGCTAAGCACCATGGAAGCTAAAAAAAGAAGCTTGAGCTGCATCTCTCTTCCTCAAGGCATTTACAGTTACACTGGGAAACTAAATACATAAAATCCTTGGAGTGTAATGTTAAACAATAGAAACGAGGGCTAGAATATATAGTAAAAAAAAAAAGAGTGTATCATCTGGGTAAGCAAAAAGAGAGGAAATGTATGTGTGGGTCTAGAGAAAGGGGGAAAAGAAATGTAACACCAAATGTTTCTGAAAGAGTGTTTGAGAAGTTTATAGAACCTTCAGATTCTCAGTGTTTCTATCCTCCCACATATTTTGTAGCATTTCACTTTAGTAAAAGGAAAGATAAAGTTGTCCCAAAGGTAGTTTCTCAAAGGTTTTCCTGGCTGACAACCTTTCAACCCTTCTTCTCTTGGGCTTATTCAAGAAAAGGCTTTTCAGAGAATAATGCTGTTAGAGAAAATTCAACCTCCACAACATCCATTTTTTTAAGTTAATAGAACTAGGTATCCATTGAATGAAAATTTGCTGAATCTACCAAAGATATGAATCTGGAATGGTATCGAGGTTTACATGGAGATGTGATCTTTAGCTGATACACTGTGGGAGTTATTGCTGAGGTACGTGGTAAGCCTTGTAATTTCTTTCCTTTTAAAAAGGCTGAATACTTTAAAAAAATCTTTGCTGCTGTCTTATTTTGACAGAGGTAAAGAACTACAATTGACCACATTGTAAGAGAGAATCCCAAGAGAGCTTCATATACATGACAACTCTTCCCCACCAGGGCACACCATCCTGCCTAGATTCTGAATGAGGGGGTACTCCATTCGGATTGGCACCAGCCCCACCCATCCCTGGAGGAGCCTAGTTTTTAAATATAAAAAAAAAGATTCATTTTCCCCAAGTCTTTGGAGTCAGTACAGCTGGGAATCATTAGCTATAATCAGGGGGCAGCCAGCATAAAGAGGAAGCAGTGGGTGAATGCTCTGTCTCTCTGTGGCAGCCATCTGGACAGAGGGAATTTGGTTTTAAACCCTGGGGGGTGGGGGAGTTATTGGGATCTTGTTATGTTTGGACTTGACTTCAAACCCGGAACAAAAGATCCTTTTTGCTGGGGGTTTGCTTTCCAAAACTGGAAGCACAAGATAGTTAATAGTAAGCAAGTTGACATCTCAGAGAAGAACCCTGGCAAATCAGACAGACCGCCTGGATATGATGGCAGAACTCCTAATCCCAGGTTGCCTCCTTTTCCCAGACTGCTTGTGGGCTTATCCACCTCTGGCCCTAAGTCATCAGAAAACAAAAGAAGCTCATGCTATTATTTCCTGCATCCTTGCATCTGTCATTCTTTGTCTACGTTTTTGTTCCTTCATGCTTTCACCCAAAGTAACGTTTTGTTTTTTTCAATTCCAAGGAATGGGACAGAATCTATTTCATGAAACAATGTATGTAAAATACCTGACAAACCTTAAAGTGATATCTAAATACTAGTTCTTATTTTATTTGCACTTTATTACATAGCTAAAAGTCTCCCCTACTTATTGACGAATTAAGGAACTCGCTGAACTCGTTTTCTTTGGTGCAGATACTCAAGTGTTTTGCCATTTCCTTCTCCAGCTCATTTTACAGATGAGGCAACTGAGGCAAAAGGGGATAAATGACTTGCCCAGAATCAAACAACTTGTATGTGTCTGAGACTGGATTTTACCTCAGTGATCTATCCACTGCACCATCTAGCTTAGCTTTAAAGTCCATGCTATTTTGCCTCATTATGCACATGTATAAAAGTCGGAGAGGGGATGCCTAACTTGATAGGCCACCTGATATCTATTTGTAATCCCAACTTGAACTTTATACAAACTGAGTTCCTGGAACAAAGAGCCGAGTTGGAAAGAACCTTTTCCTAAATGGAATAACATGGAGACTTCAACAATATTCACATATGCTGTAACTCATTTGCTTATAAAAGAAGAGAAGATGCTTTTGTTGCTTTATTTTGAAGGTAATTTCATTCTTTAAAAATGTAGAGGAAGCAGCAAAGGAAACATCCTTACCCAGTATCTGACAGAGGAAAAAGCACCGACTGCCAAAGAAGAAGAAGCAGAAACTTTGACAGAACAACCTAAAGTATTGAGTCACTTTTCAGTTGTGTCCTTCTCTTCATGACCACTTTTGGGGGTTTTCTTGGCCAATTTTTTTTTGGTTTGCCATTTCCTTCTCCAGTTCATTTTACAGATGAGGAAACTGAGGCCAATGGGTTT
The DNA here is from genome assembly GCF_027887165.1 of Monodelphis domestica. Taxonomy (NCBI): domain Eukaryota; kingdom Metazoa; phylum Chordata; class Mammalia; order Didelphimorphia; family Didelphidae; genus Monodelphis; species Monodelphis domestica. The sequence goes on along the minus strand of NC_077229.1, from coordinate 214,756,782 downwards.
AAGTGACTTACCAGGGTCACACAACTATTAAGTGTCTGAAGCCAGATTGAATTCAGGAAAATGAGTCTTCTTAACTGCAGGTCTGGCATTCTATCCACCACACCACTTAGCTGCTGAAATAAAAATAATAGCTAACATATATATATATATATATATATATATATATAGTGTTTACAACATACCAAACACTTTATGATTATTGTCTCATTTGGTTTTTACAACCACCTTGGGAGATTGGTGCCATTATTATCCCCCTTTGACAGATGAAGAAACTGAGGCAAACAGAGGTTAAGTCACTGGTAAATGTCTGAGGCTTTATTTAAACTCATATTGTCCTGATTGCAAACTCACTGCTCTAGCCACTGTACTACCTAGCTACCTCAAAAAACTAAGAGGAACTTAGGCTACACTGGTAGATGTAGAAATTCCAGAACAAAGAAGGCAATACTTCCACTCTAGCTTGCCTTTGTTGAACCACACCTAGAGCATTATATGATATTCTGAGGCTATTTTTAGGAAAGACGTTGGTAAGTCCAAGTTTATCCAAAGATCAAAATGGCTAAGGGATTGGCAACTTTAATTGTTGAAGGAATTACAGGTTTGTCTGAAATCATATCAAAAGGTCTTTTATCTAAAATGAGAGGGGGGAAGAAACATTCACATATGTCAAATGAGCCAAATTCCATAGGAAGTACCAGTTACAACATAAGATAAAAAAATAATAATATAGAACAAGTAATTCACAGAAGGCCATATCCAAAAAAAAGCCAAAATAAAGCCCATGGCTGCAAACACAGTGAACTAAGAGATTCTAATTCTAGAAAACAAGCTTGATCTCATGGATATCACTGAGATTTAATGGAATAGGACTCAAGATTATGATATGGTTTCAGACTTTTTATTCAAAATTAATAGAATAAATAAGGAGCATAGTAGATTAGCAACATAAAAATTTTAAATATACTGATGAGGAATTTAAAAAACCAGAGTACATAAACATGACAGAAAGCACATGGATGGTACTTAAGAGACAGAAACAAAAATGTTAGCATGATAGCATGATAGCATACCGTAGACCACCAGATCAAAAGGAAGAAATAGATGAGGAATCCAGGAAATATCAAAAATCTGGAATGGAAGCATTCTGTAGTTTTAAAGGGGATGGGAGACTTAGAACTATCCTGTTATCATCTGGTCCTCTTTCTTGCCAAAAATAAGGCAGGTAATAAATGCTTGGCTCCCAGAATTGTTATAAGGATTAGATACCATAATAATTGTAAGGCACCAGCACAGTGCCTGGCCCATAACAAAGTACTATGTAAATTTAGCTATGATTATTTTTGTTATTGTTCTCTAGTCATTTCAGTTGTAGCTGACTCTTCATGACCCCATTTAGAGTTTTCTTGGCAAAAATACTAAAGTGATTTGCCATTTCCTTCAGCTCGTTTTATAAATGAGGAAACTGAGGCAAACAGGATTAAGTGACTTGCCCAGGTTCACACTAGGAAGTGTATACGGTCAGATTTAAATTCAGGAAGATGAGTCTTCCTGACTCCAAGCATGGTTCTCTTATCCTCAAGTCTGACCAGGATGGGTGGGAATTTCTCAAACGTCCAATTCTTTAGAAAATTTAAAGCCAACAAAATGAGGGGGGATAGGAAAGAACCACTGGAAGGAAACAATGTAGAGGCAAAGAAAACTGACTGGCCAATTTAGGTCTTTTACAAAAAGATCTGAAGAAGATGAATGCAGAGGCAAGTAATAGAAGATGAATGCAGAAGAGTAACAAACTACAAGAGCAGCATCAGGAGCACTAGACTCAGAATGAGACTGATGAAGAGTAGGGACAACAAAAATAAAGATTATTTAAATGTTTTGAGGAAAAATAAAAATCAAAGAAGGGTCAAAACTACTGCTTGGGATACAAAGAATTATTGATGGATTGAAATATGGCCAGATTCAGAGAGTAGAGGTAAATATTCAATGTCAACATGACAAGAAGGTCTCCAATGGAATACTCCATTTGTGCTTGGCCCTGCACAGCTGAACATTTTTATCAATGACTTAGGCAAAGACTGGGCTAAGCAGAAATATTTATTATAATAATTATTATATAATAAATATAATTATGCTAAATATAATAATGAGATGTATTTGGGATACATGTAAAATCTTGAAGTTGGGGACAAAATATCAATTTCACAAGGACAAGATGGAGAAGACATGGTTAGACAGCAATCATTCCCCAAAAAAGGATCTGGGGGTTTTTGTGGGTTTTTTTCTGTAAATCAGTAGTTTTATGTAGCAGCTAACAAAGCTAATATAATTCTGCACTTCCTTCTTAGACAGCTCATGTTTGCATTAGCTTCCTCAAATAAAGGTATTATAGTCCTACTGCCCTCTGTCCTCATCAGCCCTCTTCTGGAGGTGTTTAATTGTGGTCTAAGAAGGATACTATAAGTTAGTGTCCAGAGAAGGGAAACCAGGATGGTGAAGGGATTTGAGTTCAGAGTATATGAGAACTTGAAGGAACTAGCCATATTTCACCTTGAGAAAAAATTTTAAAAAATGATAACTATCTTCAAGAACATGAAGGGCTATAAATATAAAAGAAGTATATTTGTTTGATAAGAGTCAAATTTAGGTTTGGTTATGAAAAAAAGTTTAATGATTAGAATAATGCAAAAATGGAATGTGCTATATTAAAAGAGGGTTTTTGTTCAATCATTTCTAGTCATATTAGATTCTTTGTAACCCCATTTAGAGTTTTCTTGGCAAAGATACTAGAGTGGTTTGTCATTTCTTTCTTCAGCTCATTTTATAAATGAGGAAACTGAGGCAAGCAGGGTTAAGTGACTTACCCAGGATCACACAGCTAGTATTTGCAGACAGATTTGAACCCAAGTCCTCCTGACTCCAGGTCCAGTGATCTATTTAATTTGCCTCCTCCTACAGATTGTAACTTTGAAATAGATCCACTGTGCCACCTCACTACCCCTCCCCCATTTTAAAAAAGATATTCCAGCACAAATTAAACCTTCGGGTTATCAAAAATTGCATTTGTATAAAATTTTAACCCGATGGCTGCAAAAGTCTCTTGTAAACCCCAAACTCTATAATTCCATGAACTGATATAAACAGCCTTCCTTCAAAATACTTAATTCAGATAAACCTTGAAGCAAAAGAGGTTAAGAAATGTTTATTGGAAGATTTGCATGGAGAATACTGTTTTCCTCTTCTTGGTCACAGGGTAGTCAGACAGAAAAAATTACATGTAATTAAATAGAAAAAGTATCAATTAGCCATCATTCTCCAATCTAAAGAGAGAAGTGACCAGTAGGGAATAACTACACAAAGAGTAAAAGGGACCATGCCTCTAACTACCACATGGCAAGGAGTCAAAGAAAAATTAAAAGAGTCCCTCTACACTGGACCA